>NC_083545.1:10000-310709 GCF_018135715.1 Danaus plexippus
GAGGCTCACAAGCAGGAGGTCATACACACCCATCACAAATTACACGCGGCCAAGAAATCCCACCAACCGGTGGATTCCCTGGCCCGACAGCTACACACCCTCAGAGAGCGATACGCCGCCGCACTTAAAGCGGAGTCGAACGCCCACTTCAAGGAATTCTGTGAACTCCAAACGAAGGAGAATGTCTGGTCTCTGACCAACAGACTTCTCAGGGAATCGGCTCCACGATGACCCCCAGTCACGCTTGAGGTCGGCGACCGCTACACCACAGATACAGCCGAAACCGCCAAAGCCCTACTTGACCATTTCTACCCTGACGACTCGACAGACACGGACGTGAGACATGACCTACGGGCTCACATGAGGGAACTTCCTGAGACTTCGGATGACACCCCTTTTACTGAGGGGGAGATTCTGGAGGCACTCAAGGGAATGCACCCGAAAAGAGCACCCGGACTCGACGAACTGTACAGTTCTTCCGACTCTTTCCCAAACTCATGACAGACATCATGAACAGATGTCTGTCACTCCAACACTTTTCCCGACTGTGGAAGAAAAAAAAAAACCTACCTACCTACCACCCATCACGGGGTCCTTCCCAGTTATGGCTCACTTATCACGGAGTCCTGCCCATCTTGTCATTAAGTTGAAGTGTTTTAATTTATACCGATCATTAGGTAAATTTCTAGAATCTCCACAGAACCTTCAAATTTTCAACCAAGTTTTGTTTTTTATGACGACGAATAAAACCAAATTCCCTGACATTTTTTTCTTGCTTAACCCTTTTTGAACATCCTTTTTTTTTTTTACAAATAAGCCTTACAGAATTTAAATCTTCTACAGGTTTATCATCATAAACTTGTTATATGTTATAGTTTAATAAGCGGTGGCGAGCATTTTTACTAATTAATATCTCTAAGGGGCTTCAACCGGTACTCTTTGATGGTGTGAAATTTATTGCCAACTGTAGCTCTGGTATCGCATTATCCCACACATTTATTGTGTATTAAATTAAATAATTGACATATTATCTTTAATGACTTTCATTATTCGTTCTTCCTGCCCATCAGCCCTACTGGCGCCCCTGGAAACTATACGATGTTTTATACTGTTCTCATTTCAAAATAATTTAATATCCGCGGAGATCGTGCTTTTGTCTTGGCCGGATATGAGACGAGTGGGGGTACCGAATATTAGGATAACGTCACTTTAACATTTTATTGCGGTTTCTATATATACCAGATGGACGTATTTTGTGAAACTATCAATAAACACAAACGCATATGTACTTAGTCTCGTTTCGTTTATACGACGCGGAGGGGTAATGTCGACGTGTAATGGGACATTGATTTTATCAATCGGATTTAATCTTATTTGCTTAGCACCTGATATTCCCTTTCTAAAACGACAAATAGCGCAATTTTGTACAAATTTCCTTACTAATTTTAACTTATCGGGGAACCAATATTGTTCTGTGATTTTAGCTAAACCTTTTTTTTCCATCCAAAATGTTATAAAGAATTATGATATGGGAAATCCAACGATAATTACGGGGTACTATAACAACTTTCTGTGTTTTATTATTATCTATATATTCTGTGTTATATTATATTTGAGATTTACGCCTAAACAATTTGTCTTTTAAAATAACATATTATGTAACCGCTAATGTCTGGGGAATTGAATCCGACTTTAATTTGTCAATAATATTGTTTAGGAACGGGTCACACTTTGGTTCGATGAGAAGCCGATTGTGATCAATAATTGAAGTATTTATAGATAGATTAAATGGTTGACAATCACCGATTTTATCTGATATGAAAAAATCTCTATTGAATTGCGACTGAAATAATCGCCGTGACCTAAGCGATCACCTTTTCTATACTCTACTTCAAACTGAACATTTTGGAGAAAAGGAAAACCATCGATGCACTCTAGGAGTTAATTACTTTTTATGTTTCGACGCTTTTAGTAAGTTGCAGTCCGTGACTGCTTTAAATGTTCTGCCATGCAAAAAAAAAATGACGAAGATGTTTTATTTCTCTTACGACAGCCAGGGTCTCTAGCTCATAGGAATGATACTCACTTTCAGCGTTAGTTGTTCGCATGCTATAATAACCGACTACATGTGATGTTCAGTCTCGTTTTTGAATTAGAACAGCACAAAAGCCTAGAGAGCTGCCTAGAGTCAGTGCGAAGTTCTCAGGGCAAGTCTGGTTCGAACATAGCTACCAAAGGGGAAAATGTTAAACTATTTATGACTTCATCATCGTTTTTATTTCATTGCAAAATTACGAAATCATGTAAATGCAGGCATCATCATTTCTGTTCTATTATAAAATCTCAATAACTTATAATTTAGTTCAGTTCGCATTCGGTCACCAAGTATACGGGGCGTTCTCATCAATCAATCAATCCTATATTATCAAATTAATCAATCTACAAAGCAGTATCAATTTATATCATTTTATTAAGTGTACGAGCTAGCAAGTGCCCGTACATTTAAATGGTCCTTCGATCTTAAGGTAAAGCGGGCCCCAACGCCAACTCAGTACACGTGTTCGTGTTCCGCTTCCGACTTTATCCACGTGCACAGCGCCATCAGGTTTGGAGTAGGAAGTCAAGTAGGAGGGAGTATCAAGCACAGTGTATTAAACGGACGCTCAAATCAAGTTTTCGAGTCATCGAGACGCACATCAGAAAAATATTTGTATCAAGACTGGAACAGCAGTTGGGTGACGTGGCAGTAAGACGCATCCCTTCATATCGAGTAGAAACGCGAATCAAGTAAGATCTTTCCGTCTAACTATTTTATCATGTCGCGAGTAGAAGAGCTACTTTCGCAGCAGGATAAGCTTTCAGCTGCGATTGAAACGCTTTATATCAACTTCAAAAAGGACGGGGCTGTACGAAAAACCCCGGGAGTACATTCAAAGACGTTTAGACTCTTTAGATAACTATTGGTCGCAATTTAATCGTAATAATCTTACATTAATAGACATTGGCGATGTATCGCTTCATTATGTCTCAAGAGAAACATACAGTCACGTCCAATCTGAATACCAAAAGATTTGAGATGTCATCAAGAAATGTTTATAATCAAAGAGCATGGAGGAAGCGGAGAGAGCTCAAAAGCCAGTGCTCGAATCCCCCACATTTTTAGAGCCGAATCCCGAGCAAAAAGACACAGCTAGTAGTAGTAAGACCGAGGATATGTTGAAAAAACAATTAAGTAATTTTAAAGCTTATATGAGAACTGTATCAAATATCAATTTAGAACTTGTATCAGATAAGTGGGAATTCGAAGATTTGTTGCGTACTATACAATCTCGATGGTCTGCTATAGATAAATTACATTGGGAGTTAGATACAGAAATAAGTGGCTCGAATAAAGGTTACGAACAAGCGTTTTCTAAATACGAATCACATTACAACAGTCTCAATAAATCTATCAACAAGAAGATGTGGTCCTTCGCACATGTTAAGAAAACTACACCAAAAATAGACATACCTACTTTCACCGGTAACTATTGTCAATGGATTCCGTTTAAGGATCTTTTTACAGAAACCCTTCATCGCAACCCGTCTCTATCTGATGTTCAAAAATTGCAATTCCTTAAGAGCAAACTTAGGGGAGAGCCTGAAAAATTAATTCAACACTTACAGATCAGTTCAACTAATGACGCTATAAGTTGGTCTATACTTACTAACAGGTACGACGATATACGTTTAACATTTTCTGCTCATGCCAATACACTTTTAAATATTCCAAATAAACAATAACAGTCAACCAGTGGCATCAAGCGCATTCATGACGTCACTAATGAATACTTAAATGCGATCAGAAATTTAGACATTGATACCGAATCGTGGGACCCCTTGTTGGTCCACATATTGTCTCAAAAGTTGGACACTGACACATATCAGGATTACATGGAGTCACTGAGACAGCCAAGAGCAATACCAAATTTAAAAGAATTTTTAGATTTTTAGGAAAACTAATTTACAAGCTTAGAGTCATCTTGTCGTAAACAAGACAACATTACTCATAAATCAAATTCTAACAGTTATAATCATAAGCCTAATTGTTACAAAAACTAGTTTTCTTCAAGCACTCGAGTAATCCCTTCAAACAATATGGGAAATCAAAATAATAATTTTACAGCCAATAAATATTGTTGCGTTATCTGTAATAACAACGAACATGGAATCTTTTTCTGTCAAAGATTTCGAAATATGCCGTCATGTATCAAGAAAAACGTAGTAGATAAATATAAGCTCTGTTATAATTGTCTCAACAATCATCATGGTTACTATTGTAAATCAGAAAAAAGGTGTAAGGAATGTCATAAAGAGCAAAATTCATTATTGCATGAAGTGTTGCAATTAAGTAATACAACACAACACAACTCAAGCGTCATCATCAATGAAAATGCAAGATAGCACTTACGTGTCGCTACAAGGAGACCCAAATGAAGTTTTACTCCCCACTGCAATGATCAAGATTAAAGCTGCTGACGGGTCATATCAAATAATGCGTGCCTTGTTAGATCAAGGATCAGAATCCTCGCTTATCACGGAAAATGCAGCCATTTTAAATTCAGGCACTAAAATGTTGTGATCATATAGAATTTCTTGTATTTTTATAACCATGTTCCTTTCCACACTTTGGACGTACTCAGAACGCCTATTATCTAGTGCTTCCTCATTGCCCATGCAAAAAAACTTGCAAAAATTTTGTTTGCGTATTGAGAGCAGGAGACAAAGAGCCAATTCTATGGTTCATTTGCTCTTGGATTGTAAAAGTCAGGCAAAATCCTGACATTGAAACAATGTTGTCCGCCCAAAAAGATGTGTAATGGAAGCATGTATTTATATTTTTAAGAAAACGGCGATACTCTTCTGTTTCATGAGAGAAAAGTTCTTTAAGAGGTTCAATAGGCTCGTCTATTGGAGGAAGGGCTACTTTGCCTCCCGACCAACACATGTCTGCAGCTTCCTCTTTCCATTTAAGAGCACCGCAAAATCGGCATACCTAATCGGCATCGCTTCGATTTTAATAAGCTTGTAGTTTTCGTAATCAAGAGTCTCGTCATACTCAAATACAGCTTTATCGATTACCCCCCACCGATTTTTTTTTGTGAATATGAGCCTTCGCTGTGGTGCCCTTTGAGCAACAGCGTTTCCGCGGGATTCAACTACTTCAACAGTTTCTATTAATCTTTGGGATGTCATGCAAGTTGCCTGCTGAGGACGCCGAGCTTGAGCCTGTTCATGTGAATCAGACCCCTGTTGGATCCCGTTGGCCAGATATTCAACGTTCTGTTGACAGCGAATATGGGACTGATCTGGTGTTTCATTAGTCGTTTGTCGTTGTGTTTATCGTTGTCGACGCCTATCTTGCGATTGATCTGGTGTTTCAGAAGCCAGCTGAGATGCCACATACTCAGCGTTTTGTTCACGCCGAACTTGGGTCTGCTCCGATTTTTCAGCAGCTCTGTAATCTGCCTCACGCTCCGCCTGTTCAAGCCTTCGCAGTTCTGCTTGTTGAAAGGTCTCGTTAAGTCTAGATTTTTTCATAACTCGAGCTTGTTTAGAGCTTTGGGAAAGATTAGACTTACGCTTTCGCGGCATAATTCTTAGTAAGTACTTACTTTTCTACACTTCAAAAAAAAATACAATATTACCTATTGAATTAAAATTATAGCAATACAATAATTTCTATTTGCTAATTGTTAAACAAAATCACGCTGCTGGTGTTATCCTATTATCACATAAATGTATATTGTTACCAGAAACAGAACGATTACCTACCTAACTGTTCAATGAAGATAAAAACAAAGAAATGCTTATGATTCTACTAATCACAGAAAAATTACGTTTTCATTGTTTTATTTTAAGTAGTAAACTTTTTTATTCTCTCTCTCTCTCTCTTCAGCCATGAGAGGTCCATTACTGTACATAGGTCTCCCTCATCGACTTCCATGCGGTTCGGTCGGAAGCGGCCGGCATCCACTGTGAACCCGCGGCCTTGACTAAGTCGTCCGTCCATCGTTGGTGGACGTCCGTTCATTCGCTCCTTCCGATCCGTGGTCTCCATTCGAGCACTTTTCTTTATATATTTTTTTAATACCAAAAAGAAAATCAAATACTCACCTACGTAATATTTATATTAAAAATAAAAACAAAATAATTCAACAGATTTACTAACTTAAAGAAATGCCCGCTATTACAATTTTACATTAATAGATACCCTACAGTGTGTTTTCAAAAAATTGCTAGCGCCTTGAAAATTCATCCTTCCTACAAAATTCAAAAAACGGAAACAACAATCAACGACGTCTGACCTGACGTGTCTGCCCGTGTTGGGGTCACGCACTCAGCGATGAGCGACTTCACCCCCCCCCCCCCCCGCGGGGGCCAGCCTCGTCACGGCGACACGAAATAAATTTAGTTGCGCGTTATTTTGATTTTGCTATATCTCCTAATTTATTTGCATGATGCGATAGCGGTCAATACTCGCGTCGTCACGATCGAGTTCTAGAAATCATACGTGAAGCGGTTAGTCTTTCGGTAGCCAGAGCGCAAAAGGAAATAACCACAAACGAGCGATCAGTAGGGTTTGTGAGAGAGGGCACTAGGGCTATAAAAACAAATGTCAAGCCTTACTCCATCCTTAAAGCGGCTACGGATTGGACTATAATGATGGATACGTATGAAAAACAATACAAAAAGGATATTTGTGCGTCGGCCTCCAGATCAGACATATTTATGTATTCGCGAATCTTAAAGCGCGTTGTGATGATAGAGCTTACGGTTCCTTGGGAAACCAACATCCCCAAAGACCATACCATCAAGGTCAACAAATATTACGAGCTCACAAACGAACTCACTCGAAATAGGTTCGTCGTGGATTTATACGCGGTAGAAGTGGGAGCGAGAGGTATAACGGCTAAATCTCTCTACAACCTGCTAAAAGACTTGGGCCTGTCCAGAACTCACATCAATTCGTTCTTGGAACGTACTTCGAAGGCAGCCCTAGTAGGTTCTTTTCAAATATGGTTAGGTAGGGAGAGGAGCTTGGACAGTGGAGGTGAGCGTTTAACGCGCGTTAGTTAGGGGCCCCTTAAACCTACACCTGGGTCGCAAGTCCCAGGCACTGTTGAAGCTCCACTCCCTGCAACGCAATGGACCCGGCACCCGCACGGTGAATCCATTGAATGCTAAGAGGTTTCATCTCACACATAAAGAATCGCGCCTTACCTAATTTATCAATTTGGTAAGCAATTAATGGTAGTGGATATAGTGATTAGTGGTAGTGGATCTCTTACAGTATTTGCATTTTACTCTCTAATCGACACAGAGACAGTCAGACCCGCCTTTCTTTTCAACAAAATAAATATCTGGCTTCTAAACGGGAAAGAACTATCTCGAATAATAGTTAGTAATAATAATAATAATTATTAGCTTTTAGGTCAGTTATAATATTTTTAACATTTTCACGTTCTAATGATGACATTCGATACGGTCTGCGTTGAACTATTTTATCTGGATTTTTCAGTTTAATCGTTGATTCAACCGTTTTCATATTAAAGTCATCACAATAAATAATAGTGACTCTGTCATTTATAATAAAACTACGTTTTATCGATATACCTTCTTTACAAAAAGTAACGCTTAAACCTGGGGTTTTAATAACATCGAAACCAATTAAAATTAAACTGACTTTGAGTTTCGCCGACTACTTAAAATTCTATTTCAATGCAAACATCGTTCAGTTCTACAGTAGTTGTAATACTTTGCGTTGAAATTACTGGACACCCGCCTATACCCATAAATGACAACTAACGATTTTTCTCTTGACCACCATCACGACACTAAAGCAGGTAAAGAACTGGGTATATTCCTTAATAATTCATTTTTAATATAGTCAGGATAAATACCTGTTAACTCAGGATAAATACCTGTTAATACTTCTGGCCTGACGCGTTTGAACAGCGTCCAGCTCGTCGTTGCGTATTCGGAGTAACTGACCGCTTGTTCAGATATATAACTGCGCCACTTCTGGATATCGTCAGCGTAGCGAACCTCTTTTCCAAAGGTTCGAATAAGGTCTTCTTTCACTTGTTGCCATGAAGTCGACTGCATCCTAGCCCTCCCCTGTAGTTGTAGTGTAGCTATCATTCTTGCTTCTTGTTGTGATATACTGTAGGTAGAAATTGCACACCAGTCTCGGATGTCATGTAAACGGCGTCCGGGTCGAAGGGTGGTAAATAGAAATTGCATCGTAATGTGGATGAAGTTAAGCTGGTACTTAAACCAGCAGTCACGGTGCCTGACGCTGCTTGTTTGCTTATTGTAGAGACTAGACTCATAACCTCTTGCACTTCGACTCCTCTCTCATGAGCTCCTAAAATCGAGGATTGGGATCCCATCGCTGGTGTCGGAGTAGTGCGCTCCGGATTATTATAATGATCCATTTCTTTATAGATCGCTTAGAAATAATACCACAGAGTTCACAGTAAAAGATTTATATTCGAACTTCGAGAGTTTCTGCTTACAATGTTTTCTCACTTGGTGCACCCAATAGAATGAACTCCGACTAACAGTATTTGCCCTTTTAAAGACATTATCAGGTGGTTTTAAAAATGCATAGACGAGGGTAGTACAAAGTGATTACAAATTCATTTAAACCTATAGAATAACAATGTAGAACTTTATAAATATAATTAATATAATTTGAAATCCAATGCAATGCCCATTACACATTAAGTAAAATTCAAAAGAAATTTGCTACGGTAGCTATACAAACCTAGACATTTTACAAAGAAAGGGAAATATTTTCGTAAAAGTATTTCCCTTTTTTTAGTAAATATGAGAAATAAATAACAGCTCATGTAAAACAGCTCACACACACAGACTATTTCTCTCACAGGATACACTGGTGGCATACTTGCGTTAAAAAAAACACTTATTTTTCTATCCTGGTGTCAAACCTTCTTGTGATTGTGATTATTATTCATCGAAAATATACTAGGAATACTATAAATAGTATTTTTTCTGTAAAAATTTATAGTAATGAATTGAACAGTTTCGAGTTCATACAGCATTTATTTTAATTTGAAAAATAGTAAGTAATTAGATTTATGGTTATTTTTCTTTTTAAGTATTGTTATCTTTATAGCCTACAATGTCAACTAAAAGTAATGTATGGTATCACTTTGTAAAAAAGGGATCAGGATTTGTAAAAATATGCGGAAATACAATAAACTCACACAATCATTTATCACGAAGACATCTGTAGCGGAGCTACTTAGCTTATAAATTTTAGTAATTGTTATTAAGTAGAAACTTAATATTATAATTTTAAATTTATATTTAATTTAAACATTTATTTCCATTTGTTTCATATTTACTTGTATTTATTTTTATTAGGTTTGTTAATAATTCAAAAAAAATTATTTAATATTTTACATTTTTTGTAACGGACAAATTTGTTTATTAAATTGTATATAGGGAGGATGCGCGCTGCAGTTTTTGTTTGTGAGTTCCGCGTCCGCGAACTTGTTGCTCCGCCGGCGGCTAGTCAGTCCGCATGTGCTCACGCCGTGGAACGCTGTTCTGTAATCGCTACGCTGACACCCTCGCTAACGCTTCATAAAAAACTGCTGCATCTAAGCTTTGTGGCGGACGTTACAAAGGCAATTACACTGGTAAACACTGGTTTTGCCACACAAACTTTGATAGCAAATTTTGTTTCATCAATCTATCCTCATTATTGAATCACATTTGTCGTAAGTCAATTAGCTTCATATTTGTTGGGATACGGTAATACTCATAACTTGTACTACGGCTGTAAATTAACAAAAACGCTTACAAGTAAATCGTTATAAAAATATTACGTTAAAACTTACATTCAAAAAACAACGACGAAATTTTACGAATATTGTGTTGGAGTGTTATCAGCAATGTTTTAGTTTTTCTGTCATATCAAGCATTGGCTTGCAACATGTCTCTTAAAATAGATTTTTTAGATTCGCACCTGGATTTTTTCCCTGAAAATTTAGGGGCTGTCAGCGACGAGCAAGGTGAGAGATTCCATCAGGAAATTTCTAATATTGAAAAGCGGTACCAGGGCAAATGAAGCCCGAATATGTTAGCAGATTACTGCTGGACAAATAAAAGGGACCAACCAGAAGCTAAATGCTATGGAAAATCAGAGATTACATTAAGTCGTTTATAAAAAAAAAACTTGATATACGAGATCTTTGTTTTTTCTTAATACTTAAATTGCTCAATAGGAAAAAATCTGGTCTAGCAACTTTTTTTTAACTGTTTATTGACTCTTACAATTACTAATTAAAGTAAAAAAAATATCAAAAAAGTCCGTGTGGCACGACAAAGTTAAAATTTTGTTGACTAGTGTTATAGGCGTTGATTTCCTATCTTTTTACAATCTCGTGGTAAATATTCGTAATCAACGCCTTATAGATGGTAGCACTATGCTTGCGTCCCCGGGTTTGCCTGTCTGCACTAAGGAGGGTGTTTCTTCGGTTAAGGTAATGTCTTGTTACTCTGTTTATTACAACATGTTACAAAAATAAACCGAAATCACACGCCCACACGGAATACACACTACACCCCGACACAATACCGTACACCACATCCGCACCACACCCGGACCGCCAGTATCCTGTACACCGCGCCGTCTGGCGACGGATAAATCAAAGAAAGGCTCTTAGAACTAGAGTGAATACGTTTAACTTCAGATATCCGGACAAATATACATAATACTAGGAGCTACATGAATTTAACTGAAAATTGTATGCATGAAAGTACTGTACTGTAAATTTTGGTGTGTACCACTTAACTTATTACTGATATTGGTGCGAATATCCTCCAGGCCGAAACAATTACATTTGACAATAAAAAATTTTTAGAAGAAAAGGCTCGTATTGAAAGTTCCAAGCAGTTGCTAAATACTGTAAAGGATATAACTACAAACAATTTACTTTAGTCGTGATTAGTACGCTCCAGATCAATTGATACCCAAATATCCTCTGCAATGGAACTCCTATATACGGAAACTGGAATAGGGTATAACACTAGGGGCCTTATTTCATATTTGTCACTAGAAAAACATCGCCACCATATATTCTATCGGTTTTAATATAATCAGTCACGACGCCATGCCATATACCTACTATCGAATAATCCAGCACCAGATGAACTATCCAGGAGCCAAGCTTCAGTCACAGCTATATTATATCATAAGCATATAACATACGCTTCTGTAGAATACATAAAATTTTGTTCGTAATATTCTAACATTTTGGTATTAGACATTAAATTTATTTATTTATAAAATAATAATTCTTAAGTAAACAACATATTGATAACCTAACAAAACGACGGTATTTTAGTTGAGGCTTACCGATGATTATGTGCAACAATACGGATATTATTTTTATGTTATTAAGTTTGTCAACAATTAATATTCAAATATGATAGAACACTCAAATAGTTTATTGCAGCAATTGTAAGACAATTAATGAGTTCCAAGAACCTATTAGGGGTCAACAACTCATAGATACTATATTAAAACAGTTTTCAGAGTAGTACGCGCAAAAAAGGGATGATCCAAGGATTTTAAAAAGCGTGCGAGCAACAAAAATACTTAGCATATGGATCAGCTAGTCTGTTAATCGTAACACAGTAGTCGAAAAAGCATGCAGGTGAAAACCGAAAACAAAAGCGATCAGGGAAAAAACTATAAGAAAAAAAATAGCGAGCCAGAGGTTATCATTTATAGGGTTTAATGTGGAAAGTGTTATATTCTATTTTTGTAGTTAAGTACAGAACAGACTAAATATATATATTTTTAAATCATTTTCAACAAGACGTTTGAAGTAATATTTTTACGAACATATATTTTTGCATATTTTACCCAAACAAATTCATACTTTTTTTCTATAGCAATTATCTTATATCGGTTCAGCAGTTTCTTCTTCAGTGCTGATGAATGATCATTCACATATATATATATGACAGTCTCGATTGGCAAGTTCTCTAGAAACAGTTTCGATTTTTGCGATTTGGGCTTGAATCACACCCTGAATGAGTGCCATCACCAATCCTTTGCAAACCATTCCACGCAAAGCACTGCACAATACTGACTCTAGGTTGAGTACCTCTGACAATTATTTAAAAATGTGCGAAGTGTCTGTTTTGGACGAATGCTCGCAAAAACTAATTGTTACAGTCTTCGTTTATTGTCACATTGTCGTGTCCACATTACATGTGTAGTGTTCGGCTAAGCTAAATGACTGTGGTTGAAGATACATTTATCTATTTATTATTTCGGGTACATAATGGCATCTATGGGTCCTAAATGCAAATATTTTTCAAAAAACAATGATGTTGATAAAGAAACTTGTAAAATATGATACAAGTCTTTGTCTCTTTGTAGTGCTCTACCATAAAACAAACTACAACAAATATTATGAATTATTTGACAAAAGTTGATAAAAATGAACGGGCAGCTTATTCGTAAAATGAATGAAAATCGCCAGAGTTTGATGAAAAATACATCGGAGTCTTGTGTGTTGTTTACTAAATATATATATGACGGCACAACCAGAAGATAACGTATAAACTACCTCATTTTAAGAAATTTTTTTGATATTTTGATTATATTTCTTTTATGTTTATATTTAAATATGTTCGTTTATTTATGTGATTATATTTAGCTGATAAACATCATGAACTTGAATTAAAAAAAAAAAAGAAGACGCTCATTAATTTCACGACACATTTACAACATGACTGATTATATTTATTTTAAGTTTATATTAAGTGTTTTCCTTTTTTATGTTTGTGTTTATTGATTTGATTATTTTTAGTTTATAAATATTATGAATGTAATTTTAAAAAGAAACTCAATTTATTTTTGCAAAGAGTCGACGCTAACGTCAGTTAGATTGTCGAGTGAGGTTGAGAGTGGCGCCAACGTCGTAGTAGTCACCAAGGTATATAAATGGGAACAGCCACATTGTCAGGGCATCCGATGCCATCCTCCACAACAACGACGTCCTAAGCCGAGGTCCGGC
The DNA here is from genome assembly GCF_018135715.1 of Danaus plexippus. Classification (NCBI taxonomy): domain Eukaryota; kingdom Metazoa; phylum Arthropoda; class Insecta; order Lepidoptera; family Nymphalidae; genus Danaus; species Danaus plexippus. The sequence goes on from NC_083545.1 coordinate 23,110, forward strand.
CTCTTAGAGGCACCCTTGGGACGGGCGTATCCCTCCGTCGGGCCCTTCGGGCCCAAATTAAACGGGTAGGTCCCATCGGGCCGCCCACCCCTCCCGGTGACGCTGTAAAAGCCAATAGTGGTTCACAACACCCCAATGGGCTCGGCGATCCGACATATATATAAAAAATTGTAACAAAAAATAAGAGGAGCTGTATTGACTAAGGGATGAGTTGGCGGCGGGCGAGGTGTGGAGTGGTGTGATGTATCGAGGAGGGGAGAGGTGTGGTTAAGAGAGGAGAGGAGAGGGGAGGAGAGATTATTTAAAGAGCCTTTTTGGATGTAATTGTTCATTATTTTGTGAAATTGGAAATAAACAAGTGATTCACCAAGAAGTCGTACTGTTTTAATTATTTTCTTTGAAAAGTCAGTTGTGTTTTGTAATTAAATTAATAAAATACTGGACTGTCTTTCTGTCTCTTGGATGCTCATACGCTCTAAATTATTACTCGTGATGTTATATTCAAAGACGCTGCTTTTATGAGTAAGATTAAAGTCTTAGACCATTTTAAAAGAGGCAAACAAGATTCTCAATATTTAGAGAGTCGGCAGGACATCACTTTTTAATCTTAGTAAGACTCTTAGAACAAAAAAATCTGCAATAAACTTATATATGGCAAAACGCGGTAGGGTAGAAGTCCCAACTACAGATAAATGGGAAAAATAAGATCTTATATAGCATAACTTAGATTCTTTTATCAAGCCATACTTTATTTTTCGAGCGTATATTTCTTTATATCTTTCAGCATTTACGACTATCATATCTTGAATGGTAAGTGTGTCAAAATTAATGCCAAGCTAACGCAGCAAACAAACTCAACTGGAAAAGAAGTAGCCTCTAATTATGTAAACTTTTTAAACATTGAAGATATTAACCAAATATATAATATAAAGGATATCTTAGGATGTAAATTTGAAGTTCAGCCCTCGGTAGTACCTCAGTGCAAGGGATGTCAGGCATATGGCCACATTAAGAGTATAGGAAAACACCTCACTTGAGACTGCAAAAAAAAATAACAGACGAAAAACCAAACTATGTACATTGCGGTGAAGCACATCTAGCTATTGCAGAGAATGTAAATTAGCTAAGGAAAAGCAGTACATAAAATAAAAGCATTAAAAAATCAATAGTGTATAATCTGGAATAAGTGGCTCCCAAACGACCATCAACATGTGATATCAGAGAATACCTATGCACAAGTCGCCCCTAAAACACACTGCTCAATTAGTGACAATTCTTTAAACCAACCGCATAGTAACCTGGCTGTGAAGGTGGAGGAAAGACTCAAATCAATGTCATCTTTCGATGGTAAGGCACCACAAAAGCTGGAAATTGAAGCCAACCAGTCCATAAACAAAAAAATAAAACACAACAAAACAAAAAATTATGGTATGTCATACAAAAATATGCCGAAGCTCATGAAAAGGCTCTTCATCATCACGCGAATGTTGAGAAAATCCTCCTCCTTCATCTCACTGATATAGAGAAGAGACTGAAACGAACAAACCCGTTTCAGTTAAGTGCTGTTCAGTAAGAACTCATGAAAAAGGTGTCTTCACCTTAACAAAGACTAAGTACGTTACTGGACACATAATATGTTAATGTAGTAAGTTAGGTCAAATTTATTTACTTATCAGTAAATAGGCTATATTGTTATATAAATTAGTACTGTATACTTTATAAAAAAAATGGTAATAAAAAATCTATATGCAAGTTATTTCTGTTAAACAATTAACAGCAACTATAATTTGCTCAAAACCAACAATAATCAATATTATGTTAGCTACTCACATAGAAGTGGCAGAGTAGACAAACATTTCTTTGTTCTACTTGAACCACATATGGCAAACATAACAGTAGAGGATATAAAAATAATTGTGCTTCCTCCTGTAAAAGTTCCAGAAAGAAACACCAAGTGTCACACCAATGCATTTATTTCTCTATTTTTATATTAATTAGAAGTCCTTTGTCCCATTTCGTATTATTTTTTGTTGTAACATTGTGCCCCCTACCATATACCACACTTTAATGTAACCACAATTAAAGTGCAATTTAAATCTAGTAATTATGTTAATGTTTGAGTTATTTTAATTAAACAGATTATTAAAATCTAGCTGATTTACAGCATATTTTTGCCATTACATTGTATGATATATTTTTTGTAACACTATACACATCTTAGATTATATATATATATATATATATATATAATCTAAGATGTAATATGGATGCATATATATGTATATATTACATATTAATAATGGGAGGGGAGTTTGTTGCATAATAAATTATTAATTATAATAAATAATTGACACAATATTATGGCTGGCATTCTTTCTGTTCCATGTGCTGAATATCTCTATCATTGTACCTAGGTACAAAGGAACAAAGAGTTCTTCAAAGCAGTATCTTATAAGTAAAGGCGTTTCACGACCAACACACCACCAACTAAATTAAAAAGAGAAGCTATACTCGGCTAACTTTCTCTTGAATCGATTTTCATTAAAAACATAGTTTGATTTTTTGGGAATATTAAACTTTTTACTTACAGATGCTATAACAATTAATAATAGTTCAAAATGGTTATAATTTTAAAGATAAAAACACTTGCATAGAGCTGAATTTCATTAAACTAGATAGTTTGTAGCATAAAAATTTTCAGATACACTACTTAGAGGTTAAGACAAATCCTCTAGCTAGCAGTAAACACTGTACACAGAATGCTGTTAATATTTTTACTCTTTCACATTGCACATAAAGGCCCATAAAGTCAAGCCATAATTGTGGTTTGAACTTTTGATGAAACAGGTACTAAAAGTCTAGTATGTAACATCATAATCTTCACAAAATTGCCCCAATACTAATACTTCTCCGTCTTTATCAGCAATAGGCTCTGCAAACTATTTTTAAGTGTTACTTCTATAAAATGTGATCGAATACAGCAGCTGACTTAAAAATAGTTCATCATCAGCCTATCAGGACCCACTGCTGAGCAAAGTCCTCTTCTCACATGAAGAAAGTTAGAGCATTAATCACAACGCTTGCTCAAGACGGCTTGGCGATTTCAATCTTATAATTTGAAATTATAAGACCAGGTTTCCTCACGATGTTTTCCTTCACCGTCCGTCAATAAAAATAGTTAATTAGTTTAATTATACTTTGTAACTTACGATTGGCATGGTTTATATATACTATTGTATTATTAAAAATATATATATTTATAAAAAAAAAACTTAACTCGCTAGTTATTCAAAAATAATCGACGGACGTTAATAAATATCTAAAAGGGGATTTCGTGCAGTAAGAACAACGATTTCTCTAATAATACAGCACGCTTTAAACAATCTTTTATACGATGCGGTAATAACAACAGACTTCACCTTTTCGTAACAATCTATTGTATTTTGTACTGATAAATAGTTAAATTATTTAATTGGTATTGGACTCAAACACCATACAAAAAAGTAAACAGTAAATGCTGTTAAAATATGTCAAAAATGGCGGCTTTAAAAGGTGAAAACACAAAACAAGATATATTTTGTGATTTTGTAATAAACGTATTATTTTGATATTATTTAACAGACTACTTTAGAAATAAATAATATATTTTTATTAACTCTATTTTCTTCTTACATGTCGCAAAAAATGGAAACAATGTTGATGATCTCTATTACATTTACACAACAAAAAGTTAAAGTTTCAACCATACAAAATACAAATATATAATCATCCATGATACCTGAAAGAAAAAAGATAAAAACACAGTGTAAAATTCAACGTATGAGAGTATTAATTTTATTTTTCTAATATCTCATTTTAATGTTTTAGTTAATTATTTTTTTGGACGTACCTATATTGTCTATAAATACTGTTTGACATGTATTATAATGTCACGCTGACGTCATACGTCAAATGATGTACAAACGTACTTGCGTACAAAATAATTAAGACTTAGAAATCATATTTCTAGTCAATCCCCAACAAATAACACTCCAAGGCGGCTTTATGTCTTGGAGGCTTAGATGATAAAAAAAAATGACGACTGCGCGTGTTAATGTTGCTTTGTGAGCGCAATGTCGATAGAGTACGTGGTGGTGAGCGAGGGCGAACAAGACGAGCCCATCGAACTGCCCACCGAGGAAGACGGTTCTCTACTTCTGAGCACAATATCCGCTCAATTCGTGGGCGCTAGCGGCCTGAAATATCGTGCTGGAGGTCGACTTCGTGGACTTCGTCTGACTGAGGATCGAGTGCTGCCGCCAGCTGAAGGCTGGGGAGCACATCGTTATTTTTGCGCCTTTCCACGTGTGGATATACCAACCGCTACAACAAGGCCACGTTGCTCTGACCTCATAGTACTTGGTCTGCCTTGGAAAACTGGTGAAGAAACAGTTCGAGAGTATTTTTCTACATTCGGTGATTTGTTAATGGTACAAGTAAAACGGGATACAAAGACGGGGTTATCTAAAGGTTTTGGTTTTATTAAGTTTGCTGAATATGACGCCCAGCTTCGTGCTCTGGGTAGGCGGCATATGATCGATGGGCGCTGGTGTGACGTTCGTATTCCTAACAGTAAGGATGGCAGTTCTGCAGCGCACCGAAAAGTCTTTGTGGGTCGTTGCACCGAAAGCCTCACAGCTGATGATCTACGTGAATACTTTGGTGCATTTGGACAGGTGACAGATGTCTTTGTACCCAAACCATTTCGGGCATTCAGTTTTGTAACATTTCTAGATCCAGAAGTAGCTCAGTCCCTGTGTGGCCAGGACCATGTCATCAAAGGTGTGTCTGTCAACATTTCAACTGCCTCCCCTAAGAGAGAACACAGTGGCCGTTCTCAGTTGTTGGGCTGGAGTTTGCTGGAGGGTGCGGCGCCACGTGTTTACAGCTGGCCTCCTGATGCTTGGCAGCATTCGGCACACTCGGCCCACTCTGCACATTCACACTCTACGGCACCACCTGATGCTAAGCCCTACCTCAAATATGAGTGAAAACAGCCATTGCCCTCCTTGTTAATAACTCACAGATTTTATATGAAAGGAAATATGTAAATAATAATATATAATATAGACAGATTAACTTGTTGCTAATTTTTTTTCTGAAGCCTTAAAAGCTCTTATCCTCCAGCTCATATATTTTTTTCTTATTTTACAACTGCCATACTTGAATCATATTTATAGAGGGTTTTGTTAATTATGTTCAGTGTTTTTTTTTTTCATACTTTATAAAACTTTCATAAAACTTGTAATTCTTAACATTTGTCTCACCTAAAAAACTAATATGTATAATATAACATTAGAAGATATATTTTTCTTGATTGATCACAAGATATTTCTATTGTCCACTGATTTAATTCTCTCTAGGGGAAGACATGAGTTGCTTTATCTGCTAGCCATAATAGAGACAACTTCAATTTTAAAATGAGCTACATGCTCAACATGAAACTAACTCTCATCTTCACATAAGAGAAATCCAAATTTCTAGTGAAATTGGAACATTATATAAGAAATTCTTCAATATAATAAACCGTCAAGTCCATACTAAACTACATAGGAACCAGTTAAAGGATAGATGTCTTCCCAAAAGGACTCGCTAATTCTGCCTAAATTACTACAGCATATTACAATATTTAATACTACCAAGTACATGTTACAAGCCGCGCCATCCTTGTCGTACTAATTAAAATATACTAGAATCCTTAGAATGCTTTTTATGACTGATTATAACGATAATACTGAACCATTGTAATTTTGTTATGGCAACATTTAAGTATCAACTTGTATTTGAATCCAGAGCCGTAAAAACATTTACAAAAAAAAGAAAAACTTGTGTTTGAAAACTGGCTTTAGCCATTTTGTAAGTACTGTACCTCGAACAAATAGTAAATTATTAGATACCTTAAAAGCAGTGTTTTCCAGTTGACTGTCTTCAAGTCTGTTAAGACAGAATAAAATATAAAGAAAAATATTTGGAAACATGCACCAATTGTAAATCTATAAGAATTTAGTAAAAAGCTATTAGTTTATTATATCAAACAGATGTTCTGATTTCATTTATTTGTATTGATAAAATTTACGTTCTCGTTTTTCTTTCTACTGTCTATACGACTAAGTGTTTCCTTTCCTTTTCTCCTCGAAGATGATAATCCTAGAGACTCACAAAAGTACGTAAATTCTGAATTTTATATACTTCAAATACTACTTTGGGAAGATGAAGGAAGAAGAAAATTACTAATCGCTTTATTTAATACACTTATCTAATTAAAATATTCTAGAAGTTTTTTTTCCATAAATTATCAAACATTGGTTATATTTGTTCCCGGACACTCCAGAATGTTTTCAGAGTGTAGCTGGACTAGCGGAGGTATTTAGCAGCCCAGTCCACTCGAGACACTCCACTACCCACTGTCGTCGTCTCTGAATAAATTAGTAATTATTATAATTATTCACATTAATCGTTAAAGTATAGTTTACGTTTGTAGTAAAAAATTATTAAAAAAGCTAGTTAGAATAGGTATATGCTGTCTATGAATATTGTGCTCTACTACTATTAATTAATAATTTCAAAGCATAAATGATGGAGTACCTCGATGAGAATGCATGGCCAGAGGACGGAACAGAGAGGTATCTATGCGAGCGCCTGCCACATATCGCGAGGCTCCAAGATAAGCAGCTGCGGCCGAGGGCGCTGCAGCGGCGGCGGTCGGCTGCACGGCGGGAGGTAAGAGTCTTGGCCCAGCGCCTCCAGCTCCGCCTGCCCCTCCTGCCTGCAGCGTGCCTAGGACGCTGCGGCCGCGTGCACGCATCCTACCACCAGAATGCACCACCTCCCCCCTGAACGTCGCAAGCGTTCATGACTATTGAGGAATATACCGATAGGACTCGGCTTATATACTCATTTTATTATGATTTATTACTCACCCCAATATATCGGCAAAACGGTCCTTCATCGCAGGAGGTGACTTCTGCTGCGGCTTCACAAGTTCGGTCGTTTCGGCAGGAGGAGGAAAGTTTTCGACCTCAACTCGAGTCCCGCTTCTTAAATTTTGGTTTTTCATATAAATCATCACCCAGAAAATATAATATTTAAAAATTACCGTCCAAATTTTTTAAAATTACCTTCTATGGCGTGATGTTCCAGGTGGTAAGACGAGACCGGCGCCGACGGCGAAATACGGAAACCTTATTTGATGTTATAAATATTAAGCTTTAAATAACAATTTCTCAACAGAGAATATTTCAGCGAACGGCAGTACCTTAAGGCTTGCGGTGCGGTAGGTCTGTCCCTCGGAGGATATCTCAAACAGGCAGCGAGCAGAGATAAGGCCGGAGGTGAAGCCGTCGGTACCACGCGTCCCAGAGGCACGCCTACACTTGCCGGGAATCGGAATCGTAGCGCTTCAGCGAGAACGAAACCTTCCGGCCAATCTTCTCGACTCGGCGTTCCCAAAACTGCACTTATTTTGTATAATTGATCAATTTCCGAATTTCCAGGAAACAATGGACGACATGTATAGAGTTCAGCCATAATACAACCCAGGGCCCAAAGATCGATGGGAGCTCCGTAGTGAGTGTCGTGAAGCAGAACCTCAGGAGCACGATACCATCGAGTAGAGACGTAGTCCGTGTATGGCGGTCTAGACCGTACCTCGCGAGCGAGACCGAGATCTGCAATTTTTATCAGTTCCGGGCCCGCACACAATAGATTTTCTGGTTTAAGATCGCGATGGAAAAATCCGTGCCGGTGCATGTGGGCCAGACCTTGAAGCACTTGATATAAGATATTACGTAGAACGGTCTCAGGAAAAGGGCGCTCGGCGTCTCTAATTAGTTGATAAAGATTACCTCGCATGTATTCAAACACAAAATAGAGCGTATCATTTTCTCGAATGACCTCTCGAAGCTTCACGATATTAGAATGGTTTAGTTTTTTTAAAGATTTCACTTCCCGAAGATTCATAGCCTCATCCCAAGAATAATATTTTCTTTTCATGCGTTTGATGGCAACTTTTTCTCCGGTGTCTCTTCGTTGGGCCAATGCGACGGAGCCATAAGTGCCGTCTCCAAGTTGTTGTAGCATCACATAGCGATTCATAGTAATTGACACAATATATATTATTACACCTAAAAACTCATAACAATACTTTAATTTTTAAACATAATATATTCAACAGACATATAAGTATTAAGTTGTTTACCTCGTAATATAAGAGAGACATGAAGGATATTAGTTATTTCATTATCTTTTTTAAACTCTATTTTAATAATGTTTGAATTAACAATATGGTAAAGTTTACTAAACACAGTAACTTTGTATTTAATTTTTGAAAAACAGATAGTTGTCTTGGTAACCAATAATAAAAATATACACCCCTGCAGACTGTCGCAGACATTACGAAACAAATAAAACTTTTTTAACGCTACTCTCTAACTCCGTTCTCTTGTAATTTTTGACGAAATAATAAAAATAATATATATTATACAAATTGAATTCTAAAACGGGCAATATCTTTCCAGTCCATATTAGAAATCTAAGGATGTATATAACGATCTAAAATGCAGAATATTCTTTTGATAATTGTAAATTATGTCCATTAATTTCAATACATTTGCTTAATATATATCTTATTACAGGCTTCAAGATTATTTTAGGTACCTACTTCAAAATATTGAAATATTTTGTGTTGTCATATTACATATTATAAAGTTTGACAATTGACATTTTGAAACAATACAAGTTAACGTCAACATGTTTTCACATTTTTGACGTCCGTTTAAGCTACTTTCTTGAGTCTTGACAACCATAAAAATAAATAACTATTGCACACAAATAATAATTTCGTTTGTAATTCATCTTATTTAGAGTGAAAATTAACTTATAACATATTAAGAGACTTCGTTTCAAATGTAGTGTACTGAGCGAACAAATTTAATAGTCATAATCATCCTTTTATTTATGATTTTGATATTTTTCCCCTTTTTTATTGAAAGACTAATTATAATTTTAAGTAAAAGTAACCTTAAAAAGTTAGCTGAAAGTGTTTAGCAATGTGTTATTTGAGATGAGTGCTGGACTGACTAGATGTCGAGTAAGTTCGGACCAACTTCATCTGTTGTTGTCGTTTATGGAAGAGCACCGTGATTTTGCAGCAGGGAAACAATCCATTTACTCGAGATTCAGTGCCTGTAAGCTCTGGCGCCTTCTAGCCGAGCGTCTAAACGGGGCTGCAGACGAGTCAGGAGGCGCACGCAAAACACCAGATAAGTGGTGTCGGGTTCGTAATTAAATATTTAAAATTTCATTGTTCATGGTACAAGATTTATATTAAAATGTTTAAATTATGTTCTAATCACTACTGAAAAATAGGATAACCACTTACTCAACATAAATAACTAAAGAATTATGAATTCAACAATATTAATGAAATGCATTCTACTGGATTTGTCCCACACGAGATCTGTTAAGTCATTGATCATTTGTTTTATTTGATGTACAATTTTTTTTTAGTTTTGGGCAGATTTAAAATATAAGGCACGAAAAAAGTCTGCAGCCGGAGGAGCTCTTGGGGAATTGTCTGGTGTAGAGGAAAGACTGCAGAATTTACTTGGTGCTCGAACAAGTGATTGTATGTACAGACTACAGCTTTATTTGAAGTATTACAATGAATGCTATAGAAAAAATTACCTGTGTAATATGTTAAACAGCAGCTCACCTCCAACTAAACCACCAGCTATTTCGTTATTTATAAATCAAACTTTCTTAATAATAGAAATCACTACTCATTGCAGTTAGTATTCTAAGAAATTACAAGAATCTTTTAAGATATTAAAATATAAGAGTCAAGGAAGGGTTTATACTCATACAATAAAGTATATTTACAAAAGTTTATTCTGAATGATTTATGTAAGCTAGAGTTGTGTTAAAAGGTTTAGGATATTTACACTTCATTTATATATAATGTATGCAATACATGTATTTACTATTCAATTGCCTATTTATGATCAGCAAGCGGTGGTGGTTGTCGACGAGGCGGAAGTCACTCTGACGAGGAGCACAAGCCGGCGCTTGACGAGGATATGTACTCAGAGGGCTCTGGAGTGGGAGGAGGGGACGCTCCGCGTCTTGCTACGGAGGAACTGTTGGCGGAGGCCGCCATGCGCAGTGCACTCGCTGCAGAGAAGCAGGCAGAGGCAGTCACACAGGCCGTGGAGCTGCTGCGGGACCTTGTGACCTTACTTAGGGACCGACCACCGGCGCTGCCACAACACACTTTACCGCCACACGCCGCCCCTCACGCAGCGCCGCCCGACCACACCCTGTCAATGCAGCATCATCACCATAGACTGTGACCCCACTCTCGGTTCATTCTCTCGATCTATATTCAAATAAACTAATCTAAACTACGCAGATTTTTATTTTTGTCCTGGACTGGAGTAACCCCGTTTGCTTCGTCTCGAAATGTTGCCTAACTCTACATATAATATTTAAAGTAGAATGAAGGTTCATGCACCATGTTCGACTGCTTTCTTTGATTTGGATCCTAAAAGAACTATCTGATTTGAAATGTTAAACTCATCAGAAGTTTGGAGTGTGGCGTTGGCGAGCCCGAGACGTTCCGCGACGTCTCCGTAGACGATGTCAGCCCGGCGGCGAGCGCGCGCGGCACCGTGACGCAGCACGTGTCGCAGCAGACCCGGTCGAGCCAGCAGCTCGTTTGCTCGTTCACGGATCGGCCGGATCGCTGCCACGAGTGCGTCCGCTACCATTTGCTTGTACCGCGCCGTAGTTAATCCCTCTGCCTCCAGAACGACCTCTTCTGGAAGTTTGTCGGCTGCCAGACAGTGGAGTGTCACGAGATTGGACACGCCAGGACGGCTATCGGGTTCGAAGGTTACCTGAAAAAATTTAATTTGTGAAAATAGAAACTCTAATCAATTATTTAATTGTTGTTTTAAGTGACAAAGCAAACTGTCTCCATACTTGTGGGTTGAAATCGGTAACGGCTTTTCTTATTTTCAATCTGATGACATCATCTGAATCACTTAGAAGTATCCTTGATTTTGGGTCCGTGTCGGATTTGGACATCTTTTTTGTGGGATCACGAAGACTACGTAGACGATCACTTCCATCATCTGTAAAGAGTAATCACCAATGAAAGCACTCATTAAATGGATGAATACAGAAATATCAGATAGATAGCCACCTGGTAGGATTGGGGAGGGCGTAGGAAAAAGCCGTCCATATCGGTGGTGGAAGGTGCGCACGAGTTGAGCTGCAACCTGCAGGTGCTGCAGTTGGTCTGTGCCCACTGGCACATGCGTGCCGCGATACACCAGCACGTCTGCTGCCTGTGACACATGAACATAATGGTAGGGCATCCTAATATATAGAGCTCTTGTTTTAGTGGTTTTAAGCACCTGAAGTACTGGATACAAAAGAAGTCCTATTGGCACCTCCTTCATAGTAGCAGATTTCTCTTTAAATTGAGGCAGATGTGCAAGACGTGCATGGGTCGCGAGGCAGGCTAGAAGCCAGCAAAGTTCGGCATGACGCGGCACAGCCGACTGTGCGAATAATATGCTTTGTTCAGGGTCAATCCCACTAGCAAGCAAGTATGCTGTCAATTCCAATATATTTTTCTGAATTTGTGTTGGATTCTAAAAACATGACATTTTTTTTACAAACTTTCATTTAGGCAATACAATTACTTGTATTCAAGAATTTATAAGCAGCAGTTATTGATTGTTAACATAATATTATATATAATTTGGAAACGTCACAATGTTTTATTCTAGAGCATAACACACTTGTTGTGTAGTGTGGGCATGGAGATCTGCGATAAATATCATAAGATCATCGCCCTGCTGCTGAAGCTTTACGCAACGCTGTACAGCCGCAAAGTAATTGCCCACATGCAGTGCCCCTGTCGGTTGCAACCCAGTCACAACTCTTCGGTTCCAAGTCTCACTCGTTCCTGCTGTAGGTGAATTTTTGATGCTAGTTTCCTATCATAATGAAATAGATCAATTTGTATCTTAGTGTCGTTGACTTTTAGTCATGTAATGTACTATAACATAGTTATACCTTTGCTTTATAGCCCTGTAACGATATGCACCGGATATTAACTTTACATAAGTGTTTTGAATACGCTAGCCTTCCTGATGTTAACGCCATTATATTTCATATGGATGTTATTTAATATTAACGTTTGGTTATATTTCAATCATGTTATAAACTTGAAACTTATTATACAGCGTTGATTTTGATACTTTGTCATTTGATAGTTGATACTTGATAAATGTATGACAATGACAGTTGATTTTTTTCTAGTAATTTGTTCGCTAAGATAGTTATTTACATAAAAATTTCATAAGAATTTTAAACAAGCTTTTCTTAAAATATTTATCTATTAATAGAGGATATTGTTGTTAAAGTTATAAATAATATGTAATTTAAAATTAATAATCATATAAAAGAAAAACCAGAAATGTCAATTCAACGCTTGGATGTTAGGACAAAAACTGTCCAGTGTCTTAATTCTTTATTCTAAAAGAACTGTCATTTGTCAATGTTTGACATGAATTTTTTAATGAGGAATTATCCGTTTAGGTCATGCATGTTGTGCTACACATTTATACAAGATTAGGATCAGGGACCACTATATTTGTGAATGTGGCCTTGACGAAGGTTCCGTCTCCCATCTTCTATTCAGCTGTCCTAAACTCCTTCACCCCCTATATGATGTCCTTCCCGTCAAAATTCCCAGCCCTTTAAAAACAGAATTTTTGCGGTCGTTGGTGTTTGGTCCCTTTAGTAAATTTATATTTAAATATATTAAAATCAATAGAATTAATACAATTGTAATAAAGTCTTACCTTTATATAATAATAGTATTAGTTTTAAATTTTTCATACAGTATATATCTTCTATGATTGCATCTAATTGAATTTGTGTTGTTTTAGATCTACTAACAAAGTTACTAATTGTGACTTCAGTCCAAGCTGTTAAAATTAATTAAATTCGTAAGTTAATTCTGGATCGTGTCTTCTGCATTCTACACAACATTGGTAGAATAATCTGTGCATGTCTTTGCACGGATGAAGGCCACAATTAAAACAACCAAACAACCTTTAATGAGGAAATAGGTAGTTGTGTATATCTGATATTTAAAATTAGTTAAACATTTTAGTTATAAGGAAATATTAATATTTGGTTTATCAATATTTTTAAATAATTCCCATTTTCTCTTATTGCCAATATAATAACTTCGATTTCTAATTACAACCATAAGTAACAATATGTATAGTACTATATTTTTTAAATTGATTTATTATAAATACAGTCTTAAATGATTTTAAAGATATCCTATTAGATTTAGTGAATGTCATTAATTTGAAATTACAATCCATTATGTAGATCTTATAAAAACAGATACTGTTTACATTAATATTTTAGTGGCAGACATTCAAGCTAATGGTATACATGATGCAGAGACCAATGAAAAGCACAAATTAAGGATACAAATTTATATAGATGAATACTGCAACCCGATACATATAAAGTGCCAGTTCATTGCCGACTTTATATCATACTTGCAATAAATAACGTTCTAATATATATATATATATATTATAACAGGTGTGGTTGAATCATTGACATTTAGTTTTTTTGTATAAAGTTCAAGATTAAGGGTACCAACTGATATGCATTCAGAAGTTAGTAGATAGTGTTACATGATATATTATAACCTTTGAGTTAGCTTATTATGATTTGGCAATTAAAGTTTACTCTATGCTTCAATTAAATAACATTGAGATCCATAGTCAGCTTGCTTTCAAGAAAATACTATCACAGAAGTTAACTTTTATTACAAAACTTTATGTATAGATGGAAAACTGCGTCTGTTAAGCGAATTTCAACACATCACTATCTCCATTATTTCAGAAAGAACATTAATAATTTGAGAAAAAATGAATGTCGCGAGGGGAGCAGTGAGCGCGGGTCGCATGCGAGCCTGGCGGGTGCACGCCTACAGCGCCGGAACCGAGGAGTTGCGGCTGGAGAGCGCGCGCGTGCCGCCGCTGAGGGCTCCCGATCAGCTGCTTGTGCGAGTCCACACCGCCTCCATCAACCCACTGGACGTGGCCATGCTCGGTACCACGCTCTCTCCGACTCCGTCCCCTGGCCTTACCTGTCGACATTTAAACCTTCTGGGCTCGTATCCTTCTCCGCAGGCGGATACGGTTCTCGGATACTGAACACGCTGCGGACGCTGGACGGCACCGACCTCGAGTTCCCGCTAGTGCCAGGGAGGGACTTCGCCGGCGAAGTCGTCGCAGCCGGTGCGAGTTGCCGGCTGCGGGTCGGCGACCGCGTGTGGGGTGTGGTCCCGCCGCACAGGCCGGGCTCGCATGCGGAGTACGTGACGGTGCGCGAGCGCTGGACCGGCCTTGCCCCGCTTGCTCTGTCCGACGAGGAGGCAGGCGGGGCGCTTTACGCGGCTCTGAGCGCGTGCGCGGCGCTCCGGGTTGGAGGCCTTCCGCCAGGGAGACGCGCCCGCCGTCCGCCGCGCGTGTTATTACTGGGACTGGGCGGGGTTGGACACGTGGCCCTTCAGCTGCTCGTGGACGCTGGCGCCGAGGTAAGCGACCTGCGGTCTAGCCTGCACGTTTCGACCATTTCGGAAGACGTATATGAAATCTCAACCTATCGGTCCCGCCGTAGGTGATCGTTGGCTGCTCTGCGGACCTGTGTGAGCGCGCGACCTCGCTCGGTGCCGCGGCGGCGCTCGATCGGTCGGCGGCTGACTACGACCGCCTCCTCGAGGAGTCCGGCCCGTGAGCTCTCGTACCTCGCACCGTGAGAGTCGTCTCAATCATCAGAATGAGAGAATCGTTTCTGAGCGCAGGTACGAGGTGATCGTGGACTGTGCGGGAGTGGGTGGCGCGGAGGCCGGTTCGCGGCGCTGGAGGTTCTCCCGGTTCGTGACCCTGAGCTCGCCGTTGCTCCGGCTTACGGACGCCCGCGGGCTGGTGGGCGGGGGATGTGCGGCGGCGGCCCAGCTAGTCGCCGATGGCCTGTCCGCGGCCCGGAGCGCGCCCGCACCGTCCTCCTGCCCGCCGCACGTCCGCTGGGCCTTCTTCGCTCCGTCCTCGGACGACATCGAGACGCTCCGTCGCCTCGCGGAGAGAGGCAGGGTGGGAGCTTCTTACAAGTCTTTCGAATGTATTCCGTCATGTGTATGTGTGTCGTGAGAGTTTGTTGTTCTGGTCGCAGCTGTCGGTGTGTGTGGAGCGCGTGTTCCCCTGGTGGGAGGGTGTGGCGGCGTACGAGCGCGCGGCTCGTGGCGGGGCGCGAGGGAAGCTCGTGCTGGACTTCACGCGCTCGCCACCCCCCGCTCTCGCCGCTCCCCCCGCCCCCGCCGACCGCACAGTGTCGTCGCGTTAGACTGATGTTGTTAAAGTGAAACTGTTCCTGAACCGAATGTTAGCGGAGGACTCTTTATGATATAAACTTAATAAATGTTGTTTTATTTTTTCATTGTTATTGTAACAAAATAATAAACAAGTTTCCAAAATCACTTTCTTTCGATTACATTTGGTACATTTTGTAAAGTAATTATAGTTTGTACTATAATGAAACGACGGATTCACAAAGAATGGTTTGAAGAGACCGAGTTAGTGTTTGATATTTGCCGTGGTGTGAATAGTTAGATATTATTGCGTAGTTTGTTGTTTACAGATGACTTGATGGTACTAAGATCTAAAATAAATAATTGATACAACGGACGCTTTTTAATCATAATTCATGGTCCTGTTGTAGGTTAGGTTACCATATTTACTATTGTCATTGCTTTGAAACCATTTTGACAATAATGTGAGATTCTTACGGATTTATAGTAATATTTTGTTTGAAAGAAATTGAAGAAAATTTGATTTTAATAAATTTACTCGAACAATTACAATCGATTGATACCATTTGTTTTTAAAATGTATCATCGGGGTTTATATGGGGAGCGCAAATTAATGCGAAAGGATTTTTACATGTTGAAGTTGAAATAACAAGAATTTTTTTAGACATTTCTAGATTTATGTAAACATATTATTTATTATTTCTAGATATATATATATATATATATATATATATATATATATATATATATGTAATATGTTTATCTTGTATTATAAATATCTAACTTGACTTTTACTGAACGATTACACATTAAAGGCGGAGGATTATTAACCAGATTACCTTATAGTGTTGGATCGGAGTTTCATCATTATATTTATATTGCATGCAATTAATTATTGTTTGTTGGATGTAATTGTATTCTTTAAGGTCGTTTAAAAAATGATTAACAGTTTATATTATTACACACTCAATATCCTCTGTATTATAATAATACATCTGTACTTAATATTATAAGATAAAATACTAACTATACTGTTTGTTTATTTGAACACGTTGATGTCAGGAAATGTCCATTTGAAGTATTTACAGTATTAAGGAATGTTACAATCTTGAACAGTACGAACAGTTTTAAGTTAAGTAGATATTATTACTTTATAGTTTAAAGTGTCGGACGTCGGGCATAGAGCAGGTCAAAGAGTTTGCTTGGCAAAAATTATGTTTGACAGACCAAATTAAAAGTGGATATTTTTAATAACAAAATACGTTCAACATAAACTCGAAAGAAGTCGCGGACAACTGCTCGTTTGTATTATAACTAAGTTGACAAGCTAAAAAAACATTAAGCACAAGAAATTACTTGAATAATGTAGCAGTGTTTTGTAGTTTCGTAATATTATGTTTGTATATTTCCATTACCACCTTTTTTATGTTACAAGTCCATATTTGCATATGTATTCATGAAATAAGAATGTCGGCACGCATCATTCGTTACTGTGTGCATTAAACATGATCTCCATCATCCCTCGACACTGCGATGTCACTTTAGGTACAGATGACATTCAAATAGACGAGTTGTGTAAAAGGTAAATTAATTAATGACATGTCATGCCTAGAAATATTATGTGAACCTTTAGGAGCAACGCCAAATATAAACATTGAATTCAAAGCAAAGTTTTATAAAAAGGTTTCCAATGACAGTCTGGAGCTGTTTATATCAGTAAGTACTACATCTATACTATACTATACTATATACGAAACATTCCCTAGTATACAGTAACGGCTACAGACTTTTGTAACAGCGAGACGTCGACAACTGCGTTTTAAATAATACAAAAAAATATTTGTAAACATAAAAATTATTTAGTAAATATGAAAAACAATATTATTATTATTAGCTTTTTATTAGCTTCACATGTATGTTTTTATGTTTGTTTGTAACCGACTTCTTTGGGCGCGATTTTGACCCACTTTAAACGGCCAGATTTCGTTCAAACTTTGTAGATTTATCGAGGACCGATGACAATACACTAATTTGATAAAATTATTCCATTTTTCAATTTGCAAAATATGATTTTTGTTAATTTATATAATTTTCATCTATAGTCGATAAGGTAAGAAACTTGATTAAAATTAAAAAAAACAAGCTATTATAAATAAACCAAACTAAAAAGTAGAAAATAAATAATAGTTTAAAAAAACTAAAAAACACGCTTTTTATAGAAAACCGAAATAAAAAATAGAAAAAAAAATTTAATAAATTTAAATTAAGAAAATAGTGTTAAAAATTTCAATAAATATAAATTATTAATAGTGTGAATAAAAAAAAATTATTTTATTTAAAGAAAAGCGTGGGCTGCTTTTTAAGATATTATCGAAATGATAATCACTCTACTCATATCTGTCAATAAAATATTTATAACTATTGACACCATGCACCCCACGCTTTTTTTAAAATAAAATACATTTTTTTTTATTCACACTAATATTAATTTATATTTATTGAAATTTTTAACACTATTTTCTTGATTTAAATTTATTAAAATTTATTTTCTACTTTTTAGTTTTGTTTTCTATAAAAAGCGTGTATTGTATTTTTTTTATATTTATTAGTAGGTTAGATGGGTTGAGTAATACTCCTTATACGACGTTACCTACCTAGTATGTTTGACTCGTCTGCCCGTGATCACGGTGGCTGCTAAGTAACGGAAACGTCGGAACTCGGGAGTATATCGTTTTTAACAGTAATAAAATACGCATAGTAATCCGAAAATATTAATTTTATTGAGATGTTTGATTGTTAATATCCAGCAATTTAAATCGGTAAGCCTTAAATCGTATTTAGTCTATAGCTTTTCACATAAAAATAAGACGACAAACGAAACCTCTTACTATTCAATGGATTCACCGTGCGGGTGCTGAGTCCATCGCGTGGCAGGGAGAGGAGATTTAACAGTGCCTGGGACTTGCGACCCAGGTGTAGGTTTAAAGATAGGGGTATCTAACGCGCGTTAAACACTCACCTCACAGTCCAAGCTCCTCTCTTTAGCTAACCAAATTTGAGAAGAACCTACTAGGGCTGCCTTTGAAGTACGTTCTAGGAATAAATCGATGTTAGTTTTGGACAGGCCCAGGTTTTTTAGTAGGTAGTAGAGAGATTTAGCTGTTATACGTCTCGCCCCCACTTCTACCGCGTACAAGTTAACGACGAAACTATTTCTAGTGAGTTTTTCAGTGAGCTCGTAATACTTATTGACCATGATGGCATGGTCTTTGAGGATGTTGGTTACCCAACGAACCGTAAGCTCTATTAACACAACGAGCTTTAAAATTCGCAAATACAGAAATATGTCTGGTCTGGACGTTGACTCACAAATATCCTCTGGGATTTTATATTCTTTCTCATACGTACCCATCATTATAGTCCTGTCCGGACCCGCTAATGACAAGGAGTAAAAATTATCAATTTTGAATAAATCCTCCATCCCGTATTAAAAATAGAGTATGAAATGTTATGAAAACCAGAACTAGATAGAGTTAGTACTCAGATACATGCATTGTTTCCAGAACAGAGCGATACTAATAATATCTACTGATAAATATTTTCTTTATTTATACATGTTTAGTTCTTTTGTAAGTTTTTCCTTATTTCTTTTATTATTTCTAGCCTCTGACTTTAAGTGTTTGTAAATCCGAGTTAAATTTAACACATGCCGTTATAAATTTTAATAAAATTTAACATATTTTTATTTCATCATTTACAGAGAAGAATAAAACAGAAAACAAAAACAATAATAAAGAAAATTAATTAGCGGAAAGACGATCATTTGTACAATAAATCTGTAGATATAGTGAGGCACGGTGAACAATACGGTTTTGGATTATTTTGTTTTAGATAAGATCTCTTGAATGGAAATAATATAAAAAATATCTATCACCTCATCGATTCACTGTTCACACAGCATGTATAAGTTATCGCTACATAATAATGATAGTTACACGATCAATAGACTTTAAAACTTTCCACCTTCACAAGGTACGCCGTCAGTGGATGCTGTAATTATTTATATAATATGTTATAAGAACGATCAATGTCAAGGACGGCGTGCTCGCTCCGTGCCGGCGTCGTGTCCAGTGTCGGCTATCGATCTGACACAAGTCACAGCCGAACACGGTCGCGGCTCGTGCACGTGTTTCATATTATGTTGTAGCGACGAAGGAGAGACTTCGGGCTATTCTATAGACGCTCCTTCTCCTGTGACCTCCTAATCCCGAGACCGTCGAAGTCCGAGCGCTGTCTGCCGAGTGCTGACTGCTGACGACACTCGACACGACACGACGGCGAGGCGCGGGCCGCGGCGTGCACGGCGCGAGACGACGGCGGCGCGGGGTGAGAGGGCGAGGGGGTCGCGGCCCCGCCATTGGCCGCGTGCACGTGGCCTGATCTCGCACCATGGCAACGTGCCTCTCCCCGGGACCCGCACACCCCTCGCTTCATATTCGCCGAGGAATCGTCTCCTGACTCACAGTCGCGCTGTACTCTCGCGCCGTCCGGTCGTGTGATTCTGTTTCTACCGTTTCGTTATAGAGATCGAGGCGCGAGGGCCGGTCGATACACAGGAATCCTTACAGCGCATACGATACAACAGCCAGAGACATCATTCATACTGTGAACACTGAATAGTGACATCCCTCCACGACTCATATGAACAAACACAAACAATCCCCTCTGGATTGAAGACCTGACTTCGGAAGCTTCGCCGTTTTTGTTTTTTAGTAAGTGCAGACTTTGATAACGAGATTGAGCCCTGAAAAATACGTTTGTTTTTTAGGCTATTCTGTATATTTATTAAGGAGCTTCTTTTTTTAAGATTCTGTAATAATACTTAGACATTATAATAATTGGTTATAAACAATAATTCTATGGTCATTTATGAAGAGTCGTTACGCACTAGAGACACTTGTATTATATTGTTTCATCTCTGTGTACATTGTCCATCATCAGTAACTCCTCTAACTATAGCTGAATATTCTGATAAAACTGTTTCAAGAAGTATGTAGTTGAATATAAAAAAAAAAAATTGTTTTTTTTTTTGTGATTTTCGTTTCATTTTCGATTGTCTTCGTAAATTAGATTCCATATTCCGAGGTTGCGTCCGCAATGTTTTTTAATATTAACGTTCCGATTCCGCTGTCCATAATTAAAAGCAATTTATTTTAAAAATTATCATAGTGTAGGTATATATTTTCAAAGACGAAAAGAAACTTTCGGTTTTTGCTACAACAAGAACACTCATCATGTACTTAATAAAACTTAAACGAAATGTTTGTGCGAAACGAAGGCAACTTAATGCACAGGCTTTAAAAGAATAATTATTATTGATAACGGTGCTCTATAACAATTATAATATTATCGGTGTGTCTTATACCGACAGAGCATCGCTTTGTATTATAGGATGATAATGTTTCAATTTGACAATCAAATAAACTGCGAATTATTTTTAAACAAGTACGCCACTATTGTGTTGATATTACGTCATTGCAAAGTTTGTAAAAACATTGGTAATTAATATTTGTATAGTTCGTATAAGAAACGCAAACTACCGTGTTTGCTGGTCAGTACTATAAGGCCGGTGGCCGCGCGCAGGGAACGATCAGACTACGTGACGTCACCGAGCAGCTGACTACATGGAGTCGTGGTTATATTAGGTAGATATAACATATTAGAAGCGGACAGTTTCACAATAACAAAACAATAGCGCTTCCTTTTGAGAGTAACCGTCTATTATATTCACAGGTAGGATTTGAAAGATTTGTCCTGTCCTTTGACATAATTTTTCTTTTAAGAGTCGTGAAAATCACACATTTCTAAGGGCTATAACCAGAACTTAGCGATGTTTTGGTTTTTAAAGAAAATAATAGTAATTGCAAATTCTTCTAAACAACAATTTAAAAATTATGCGACAAGACTTTAATGTTTGTTGTCAACTTTTTGAATTATTCGACAAGTTACGATTACTTTTCGTTTTTATTGTCTATGTTAACTGATGGTAGTATCCCATTTTATATTCAATATCTAAATCAAATAGTAAAGTGAACATCTCCTAACTAAACACGGACAGTTTCCACAAATGCTCCCACATCAACGTCGCCGTGTTAAGTCCGACGGTTGTCGTGACTTGTGAAGGTTGACTGACTGACAGACTGACATGCTAGTGAGAGCATCGCCTCCAGAGAAACCACACACGGGTCCAGCAGCCTTCGCTGCACGTCGAGCTGGTTGAACACTGATTGATTCAGATATCATTTTAGTCGCCCTAACGTCGGCTACCATTATAACTCATAACAAACTTTATTAGCAATTCTATCATGAAGATAAAAACAGCAATAGTATTGAAGTTCTCGAAGCTGCTCGCTCTGAGAGCGGTCACGAACATTCACATTACCGCGCAGTAGATAGGCTCGCGTCCGCCTCGCGCCGACCGCCGCCCTGTGCGAGCTCCTCTTGTATTGTAACCTTCGCTGAAGTAAACACTTGGTGTTTGTCAATAGTTTTATTTATATATTTATCGGTTAACATGATTAGCCATTTCACATCCGGGTCCCGTTTAATAATAATAACAAAACACTCAGCGGCATTTACTTTGGGTCGCTTAATATATTTATAAATAAGTTAAGGTGTTACATAATATAATAGAAAAAATGCATAATAAACCTTTTAAATTAAGAACAGATAAATCGCATAAGAGAAGATTAACAACTTCTATCGATTTCATAATTTTGAAATAAAAATATAAAAATT
This sequence comes from Danaus plexippus, assembly GCF_018135715.1. Classification (NCBI taxonomy): domain Eukaryota; kingdom Metazoa; phylum Arthropoda; class Insecta; order Lepidoptera; family Nymphalidae; genus Danaus; species Danaus plexippus. The sequence goes on from NC_083545.1 coordinate 45,359, forward strand.
AATTGCATTATTCTTGATTAATTGTTTGAACGTGATCTGCCTTCATAGTCCTTGAGACTCCAGTAGCACCACTTTCCTCGGTCCTCAGGGGACTGGAGCAGTGTCAATATATCTTTGGATCTTCTATATATCTACCTGCAGTCCGCAGTACGTTTCATCATATCTTCGGTCATCCGTTTTTATCAGCTTTCCCGCGTCACAGCAAACTGGAGTCTGATCCATGCTGGACATCATTATATTAAGTATGTGTGCTAGCACGCGGCGAGGCGGTGGAGACGGTGAAGTGACGCTAGTGTCAACAAATTAACACTCCGCTATGAAATTATTAAACTTCGTTAAAATATAAACATTCTTTATTTTGTAGGTTGGTATCTCCGTTTATAATTCTTATATAATTGCGTCTTGTTTTTTAAAATCGTACACAAAAACGGTCTTCTTATGATATTTAAATAAAGTAAATGTATTCTTTTATATATGATGAGCACATGTCCAAAAAAAAAACAAATACTCTAATATTTGCTTTTAATACATTTTTTATATATAATTTTTTTTAGACTGTCGTAACTTTTTCGTTGGTAAATCACTTCCTACTGTTTAATAAATTATGCTTATTTCGCATAAAAATTAAAGTTTTTGTCAGTAATGAATATGTATATAATATTGTTTAAAGAAACCGGATTTCTTTGTAAAGTTATTTTTTTTTTTAATTATTTAATCTCCTTTTTTTTAGAAGTTTTAAGAAATATCTAAAAACACTGGCAAGGGTGTTGGTGGTGGCTGTCGCTTAAAGACATGGGAAAAATAGTAACTATCTCATAATCCAATAATTATCGTATACAAAAACAGTTAAAGCGCTATCCGTCCTTTGCTAGTTAAGTTACAACAATAAATAATTAGAACGTGAATGGAAGTTTTTTAAAGCACTAACTCAGTCCTCAGACAAGTCTTGATGTGCTCGTTATGTTTGCTTTACGTTATGTTTACTTTACTTTACTGTTAATAACTTTGTCATTTAAATAAGCATTCGTAATATATGTATTGAAAAATTCACTACTACTTCATGAATGTGAAATTCGATCTCTTCAAGAAGTTTCGGAAGTGAATACAAGATTTTTAATATTAAAACTTCTGTGAAGGACAACAGGGCAATAAAACCCTACCGTTGTCAAAAAATAATGAATAATAAGTGTGTTTGGTTTTTGTGTCTTTTGTTGCATTCGTTACTGTTTAAATATTACAACATGAACAAGGTACGAATCGATAAACGAATCGATTCTTGTCAACACACAATACTCGCAAGCGTCCCTTGTATTTATATTCATCATCTCTAAGAGTATTTGTTTCATCACTTACTTAATTATTTTTTAGTTATTATTTAGCGGTTACCACGATTAGATAAACCTAACACGATATGCGATGACGGGTATAGTTTTTATAATAACTTCTGATGTATAGATGACTTATTAAAATATTTAAGTTTTTTTCAATCAATACAGCAATAACTTCAAGGCATTGAGACATTGTTTACTTTGGGGCGAGTTGAGGGCCAGTTAGAGTGACTTGGTTATAACGAACCCGATCGAGAAGGTCTAGAAATCAGATCTAGAAGAAAACAAAATAGCGTATGTTACGAGGAGACATACTAACAGTAACAGTTTGTAGTGCAATGTCAGTTTGCTACAACACAATGAAAGCTTCAATTAATCCAGTATAAAATATGAATATAGTTTTCACCGGGCGTGAAAGGATTGCTACTTTAACCCGAATAATAACAAAGTGAGAGTTCTGTACCGTCCCCGGGTGTGCGAAGCGTTCACCCGCGGACATCAGTCTGCATCCGAGAGTATCATCCACGGGTTATGCTTGAAGTTCTATTGATTGCTTCTGTAACAATAACGATATTTTCCTAACAATATCCTCTATATTTTCCCTATTCGGATTTTCCATGAGACCTCGAAAAATAAATAATAATAATAATTATAATCATTTACATTACATGATTTACAGGAAACTTTTGGACAAACACAATTTCTTTAAATTTTAACATAATTAGTTCTTGAACAGCTTAGATTTATTTCTATTAATTCATTTTTAACATTGCAATTACGTAGTAGTTCCTATAAGTGTTGTCAATAAATGTAGTTTGACACGCATTGCTTCTCTCCGAGTGCCCCATCCGCCAGACCAACCACGCGTGTGATGGCCGGCGCTGGTGTGTCCGTCTGCCCCGTCGAGTCCCTGGGCCCTCGCCGTTGGTTTCTCTCTATAATTGGTATACAAAGCGATTCATTGTCCAAAGTAGTTCCATCCGACAATGATCTCCGACGCCAAGTTCTAATATCAATCACTTGCAAGTTGTAGGTATACACGTTTTATATCGAGATGTTGGCGATGTCCGAGTGATTTGCACATTAGGTGTCGCGATAAACATAATCATTAATCGAGAGGTCAAGCGATCAGCGAGCGTTCGACGTCGCAGTTATCTTTCGAAGGTCGAATCGGACGCGGCGGTTCTGGAAGTCTTGACACTGTGTAAGTCTAGAACATCGGAACCGCTCGTAACCTCGGCTCGGTAGATCTCGAGCTCGTAGACGAGCATTCGACCTTCCTCGTCCTTGCGGCGTGATAAGAAAACCTAGGTCCGATGGAAACGTGGGGCGGGTCGTGACCCCACTATCGCGCCCTTTTAACCGCACGTCGCTCGTTCGCAGCGTCACTTGACGCGAGCGGCTCGACATTCGCGCACCGTCCTCGCTCCTAACCGCACTCGGATCCCATCAGACTCCAGAACCGATCGACACTTAGGCCGTAACGACGGGTGAGAATGTCGGCCGGTTCGCATCTTCATCACGTCTCGTGCTTTATCTAAGGTCTTGATTGTGGAACTGTGTTTTGGTTTCAGATACCTCGAAGTCTGTGGATTGTCTCCAGCAGCCGCCCGCCATGCCGAGCGTCGTGAACGGCAGTCGCGGAGGGTCCGGCGAGGACATCGTGCTGACGGGTCTGTCGGGTCGTCTGCCGGAGTCCGACAACATCGAGGAGTTCGCTCGGCAGTTGTTCGACGGAGTGGACCTCGTCACCGCCGATGACAGGAGATGGACACCCGGTCAGTGTTTATAGAGATAAGAATCTGTCTTAAACGTCGCCCCAGCTCGTGAAGCTCCGCATTTCCACAGCCTGTGGTCGGAGAACGTTGTATTAAACATTTATCAATAGAAACCTTCCGAAGTATCCGTCGTTGTGTCGGGACTCGGGATGTGACCGTTGACACTAAACCCGACTCGCCGACTCTATTGTATATCAATTGTGCTGAGCCGATGTATTACGGTCATTTTTCAAGTTCTTTAAGGATTGTCAGACAACTCACGAGCATATTTTTTTTTGTTTAAAATATTTTTTCTTTCGTTTCTTAGCTTTACATAAAACATTTATTTAATAATTAATCTGGTTTTGATATTAGAAAAACGGCTTCAATATAAATCGGAGGTTCTGCATCAGATTAAGCTTTATGCAAATGTTTATGAACTTGTATAAAATATACTAAAAAATAAAATAAGAAACAGATAAATGAGTGTCAGCTGGTCAGTCAATGTATCCTGTAAAGACCTTCCTATTATTCGACAATAATAACACAACTCCTAATATCTTCGCCGCTTCAAGCTCTTGCATGAATTGATCGAGTAGTAAATTTCAGTTTCTCGTTATTTCTATAAGTATTTTAAGTTCCGTGTTAAGCGACCTCTGTTTTAATTAATATTCTTAGTTGTTCAGTTTTGTTAATGTCTTGTAGTTCTTAATGATGGAAATTATCATAAGTACGAACGTCGTGTGTTTGGTATGGTCGGTTACAGATCAAAATAGTATGACACACGTCATAAAACAGACAACAAACAGGCAAATGGTGGTTTACCTGTTAGTATCACGCCAACAACCGGAGAACCCGCTGACCATAAGAATCTCTCGTAATAACCCATAGTTACAGTGCGTTGCAAACGTAAACACTCATTATCCTTAATAGTTTCCTTCAGAGGCGAAGGAAAACTCTGATTGCTGTACTTCTAATTATCCTCATTGTTTTTCGTCCACGACAGCTCATCGCTGTGTTTCTTAAATGATATATACATGTAATTGTTAAAAGGATATCATTCAGTACGTCCGCACTAGACATGTTTCAAGCTTGAGAATAATTGGAAGTGGGAGAAAGCTATTAACATGTATATCAATATAAACATTAGTGTTGCCAGGAAGAGCCGCAGGTGGTTTAGATTCAATTATATTTATGTGTCATTAAAAGATCCAGCGTGCGCTTACTTATAAAATTTAAGAACCTGCGTTTCCTAATAGTTTTATAAGGGCAAATATAACAAATAATAATAAAAATTTGTAAATTATAAACATAGTATGAAACAGGAACTGAGGACAGTGAATATTGTTAATGTCTTTTTACTTTATAGTGCCATATCGTCGAATTTTTCAAAAAACGGTTTTTCAAAAAACAGCGAAGTCAAATCAGTAACCAAGTTTCTTGGATGCCCGTTTGATTAATATTGTATTAAAAATAACTGTACGGTTATATTAGTTATACTGTATACATACACGGAAGGTTGCCTTTAACGTAAAGTAAATAACGTGCAGTACTTTGGTTGATGTGGGGATGTTTCTCCATTCCTGTGATATCTTCTTCCGAAAACGAAATCGTCGGTTTCACAGTTCCACTGGCGGTGACGCCGGAGCGGTTGGCAGTTTGTAGTTATTATTATACGACGATTTGTAATATGGAAGTGCATGTTGCATAATACGGAAAATTGTAGTGACGTGAGGCGAGACCGAGCTCCCGCTTAAATATGTATGTCATGATAGACTTTTTATAATAAACATTGATTATCGCTTGTTTTGTCATCTTGAACACGGTTTTACTGATATTTAATTGCAAGTCGTAAAAACTATATATACATACATATAATAGTTTTGTCGCTGTCTATAAGTAACAAATTTTAAGGGTCGACTTGGCTTGAGACTGTTCAACATATATTCCAATAAATGCAATATTTAGTTTGAAAAGTTTGAATTTATTTTTGGTTTTTTATTATTATTAAAAGTATAAAGACCGTCTTGTCAGTCTCTGTCTGCGAATAAACCGTACTTAAAAAATATAAAATCCCAAAAATAATACAGATGACTAGAAAATGAAAAGGAAACACGACCTGTAGTGAGCTGAAGACGTCTGTTACGTTTCAGGATTACACGGGTTACCGGAGAGAAATGGTAAATTGAAAGATCTCGTACATTTCGATGCCACGTTCTTCGGAGTCCACGCGAAACAGGCGCACCTCATGGACCCGCAGCTGCGACTGCTGCTGGAGCTGACCCACGAGGTGATGGTGGACGCCGGCCTCAACCCCAGCGAGCTGCGCGGCTCGCGGACCGGCGTGTACGTGGGCGTGTCCAACTCAGAGACGGAGGAGCTGTGGACGGCCGACCCCGACAAGATCAACGGATACGCGCTCACCGGCTGCTGCCGCGCCATGTTCCCCAATCGCATCTCCTACACCTTCGACCTGAAGGGACCGTCGTTCGCGGTGGACACGGCCTGCTCCAGTTCTATGTTCGCTCTCGCCCAGGCCGTGAACGCGATGCGCGCGGGTCATTGTGACGCTGCGGTCGTGGCCGGCACTAACCTGTGCCTGAAACCGGCCAATTCTCTGAACTTCCACCGTCTCAGTATGCTGTCGCCGGAGGGTCGCTGTGCCGCTTTTGACGCGAGCGGTGTCGGCTACGTGCGTTCGGAGGCGGCAGTCGCTGTACTGCTTCAACGCCGGGGCGCCGCTCGCCGGGTGTACGCGACGGTCCGTGGAGCTCGCACCAACACAGACGGACACAAAGTTCAAGGCATCACATTCCCTTCGGGTGATATGCAGCGTTGTTTGGCACAGGAGACCTTCGCCGAGGCGGGACTCCGCCCTCAGGATGTGGTGTATGTTGAGGCTCACGGAACGGGGACTAAGGTACTGCATCAGAAGACATCGTAAATTTTTTTTAGAGTATTTTTAATTGTGTATGTGAATAAAACGTAGGTCGGCGACCCCCAAGAGGTGAATGCCATCGCGGAACTGTTCTGCAAGGATCGGAAGACACCGTTGTTGCTGGGGTCGGTGAAGTCCAACATGGGGCACTCGGAGCCGGCGTCGGGGCTCTGCTCCATCGCCAAGGTGATCGTGGCCATGGAGCGCGGTGTGCTGCCGGCTAACCTTCACTATTCGAATCCCAATCCAGACATTCCCGCTCTCAGCGACGGACGCATAAAGGTAATAGAGTCTATATGATCCATAAAGTTATAAAATGCCTCATCCCCTAGTCTCCGGTGAAACTAAGTCTGTGATATGAAGGAAATAATCGGGATATCGCCGATCCTAGGTCGTCGATCGCAACACGACTTGGGATGGCGGGTTGGTCGCCCTGAACTCGTTCGGATTCGGCGGGGCGAACGCTCATCTTATCCTGGAGTCTGAGCGCGGCGTGCGACCTTCAGCGGCGTCGTACTCCGTGCCTCGCCTGGTGGTGGCGTCGGGTCGCACGGAGGAAGCGGTGCGGGACCTCCTAGCGCTGGCTGCCGAACACCCGCGCGACGCCGAACTGCACGCTCTGATGGACGCTGTTCACGCTCACAACATTCCCGGACACGGCTACCGAGGTTTCCGCCTGCTCGCCGACCCGCCTATGGAGGAGATCACCGTGAGTGATTCTGCCTCGGTTTTTTCCTGTCGTGGATCCGGACGGTGTACCTACTGATATCTCGATATTACCGCTGCAGGAAACTGAGAGCGAGCCCCGGCCCGTGTGGTTCGTGTTCTCCGGTATGGGGTCGCAGTGGTCCGGTATGGCCCGGTCGCTGCTCCGCCTGCCGGTGTTCGCGAGCAGCGTGCAGCGCTCGGCGGCCGCCCTCAAACCTCACGGCGTCGATCTGGTCCACGTCATCTCGGAGGCGCCGGACGCAGCCTTCGACGACGTGATCATGTCTTTCGTTTCGATCGCTGCCGTCCAGGTGGCGCTGGTGGACGTGCTCCGAGCCGTCGGCATTAAACCTGACGGTATCGTCGGACACTCCGTAGGCGAAATAGGTAAGCTTCGAACGCTCACATAGAGGGAATGTGTTCAACCCGACGAGCGCCACGGTTCAAAGTGACATCGATGGTTGCGGTTCGAAGGTTGCGCGTATGCCGACGAGACGCTCACGGCGGAGCAGGCGGTGTTGGCGGCGTACTGGCGAGGACGCAGCATCGTCGACGCTAAGCTGGCTCCGGGCGCCATGGCTGCCGTGGGGCTGTCCTGGGAGCAGTGTGTGGAGCGCTGTCCGCCGGACATCGTGCCCGCCTGTCACAACGCGGCCGACAGTGTTACGGTCAGTCACAGATCACTTCGCACGACGCGGGATGTCAAATGGATATTTCGCTAGTTTTGCCCAAGATTTATTTTAGTTTTTATTCTTTGACATTTTTCAACAACAAAATTATACTTTAAAATGAATAGCATGATATAAAAATTACTAATATTACTATTTAAATGTAAACTTTATAGCAAATAATACTCGACATAAACACTGACATTATAAAACAAATAATAAATATCAATGTCTGAGAAATGATAGGACGGAATAATGAGGTCACATTTTCAGCTTGGTGTAACTCTGGGTACTAAGTTACTGTTGATTATGAAATGCTGGTGCTTTTATAGAATATATACATCTCGACTAGGATTGTAAGTGACCATATCACCTTCAGATTTCCGGTCCCGTGGAGTCCATCAAGAAGTTCGTGGCTACAATATCGGCGGAAGGCGTGTTCGCTCGCAAAGTGAACAGTTCCGGAGTGGCCTTCCACAGCAAATACATCGCAGCGGCCGCTCCCCTGCTGCGGCGCAGTCTCGAGCGCGTCATCCCCGACCCCAAGCCCCGCTCTTCTCGCTGGGTGTCCTCCTCGCTACCCAAAGATCAGTGGGGTTCGGACATCGGTGAGCAGACCGTTTCACATTTCCTTATGACCTCGGCGACGTCCGTATCATGAAACATTTATCAACATTTTTCAAATCGAACAGCGAAACTCAGCGACGCTTCTTATCACGTGAACAACCTGTTGTCTCCGGTGCGGTTTGCGGAGGCGATCCGCGAGGTCCCGGAGCGCGCCGTGCTGGTGGAGGTGGCGCCCCACGCTCTGCTACAGGCGGTCCTGAAGCGCGCTCGGCCGGCGCCGGTGGCCGCTCACGTGCCGCTCGTGCGCCGCGACGCTGCCGACGCTGCCACGCACCTGCTGTCGGCGTTGGGCCGACTGTTCGCGGCGGGAGCTCAGCCGCGGCCGGGCGTGCTGTACCCGCCCGTATCTTGGCCCGTGTCTCGCGGGACGCCGACTCTCGCTTCCCGCGTGAAGTGGGACCACTCCATCGAATGGGACGTGGCTCACTACGGCACCGCTCGCTCCGGCGAGAATGTCATAGAGTACGACCTCTCGAGACCCGACGATTCCTTCATTTCTGGACATAACATCGACGGAAGAATTCTCTTCCCGGCCACGGGATATCTGGTGAGTAGATCGTATAATATTGAACTCGGTGTAACTTCATTGTTCGTGATTATAGGAATGTAGTCCAATTGCAATAATAAGATGAGACTTAACTAGTCCTGATCTTTGCCTTGCGCTTGTATGCCTGGTCTTGTTCTTGATTTTATTTACAGTTGCCTATTAGACTATTGCTATTAATTAAATAAATTTGAGGATGTTGTCTCAGAGTAGCAACAATACTAACTTTTAACTGCAAGAGTCTCACAAGTTCTATCGTGTTATCACTCGTGTCTTGTCTGATCAGTCTTGTTCTTTTTCTTGCTAAATTTAGACGCACTGGTCTTAGTCTTGCGAAAATGCAAGAACAAGATTAAGACTGCAAAATGAAGTCTGATTATGTTCAACAATAGTTTATAGATTGTTTTATATGTAATTTTAAAATATTTATAGACGCTCGTCTGGAGAACGATGGCTAAACTACATAACAAAAAACCGGAAGAGACTCCCATAGTAATGGAAAATGTTCAATTCAAACGCGCGACTATAGTGTCGCGAGATGTCCCGGTGCGATTCCTCATCAATGTGCTGGAGGGCAGCGGCGAGTTTGAGGTGTGCGAGGGAGGCGGAGTGGCCGTCACTGGGCTCGTGAGGCTGGCACACGACCCTGCCGCCGAGCGCTTGGCCCTCGACGACTCCACCGACCTCCGAGAGCCAGAGCTGCTGCCTCTCGTCTCCGACGACGTCTACAAAGAGCTACGGCTGCGAGGATACAACTACGGCGGCATCTTCCGCGGCATCCTCGCGTCCGACCCGCGCGGTACGGCCGGCACTCTCGCTTGGAACGATAACTGGATCTCTTTCATGGATACGATGCTACAATTCGGCATAATCGGAGTAGACACCCGTGAATTGTACTTGCCTACGCGACTTCAGCGGGCTCTGATCGATCCGGCGGCACAGATGGCAGCCGTAGCAGCCGCCGGCAAAGGCGAGCTGCCCGTGCGCATGCGCCGCGACGTCGACACCATCTCTGCCGGCGGCATCGAGTTCCGCGGCGTGAAAACGAGCTTGGCGCCTCGCCGCGCCAACCAGCAACCGGCACCGAAACTTGAGAAGTATGTGTTTCTTCCCTACGACAATGCCACCGTCTCCACGGAAGACACGACTCGATCGAAGCGCGACGCACTTGCAGTGAGTCTTCAGCTGGTTTTAGAGAATGCCGGTGCTTTGCGCCTTAAAGTGATAGAGGCTGCACTGGAACGTCCCCCAGAGGCGTTACTGGCGCCATTGGCGTTGGCTATACTAGATGGAGAACCGATGGTGCGGGTGGAGGCCTCCCTCGCTGCCGGCGCCGCGTCCTCTTCTTACTCCGACGCTATGAAAACGCACGGAGTCAAGGTATCTGCTGGCGGCTTCTGTAAATGTTTCTTAAAATATTTGTCAATTCTTTAAAACGTACATTTTTTCTCAGGTCACTACGAAAGATGCACGGAACGGTCCTCCCGATGCGGACTGTCACCTTGTGCTGGCGTCTAATGCTATAATAAGACAAGGAAAGGGCGTCTTGGAGAACTTGGCCGGGGCGCTCGGGGATTCGGGCATGATTTTAATGGAAGAGGCGCAGGGCGCGCTAGACGACCCCGCCGTCAAAAAGGCTCTCGATGCGGCGGGACTGGTCGCCGCCGCCCGCCAGGTGGCGGCCAACTGCGAGTACCTACTTCTGCGACGCCGCATTCAGCTCCCATCCCAGCGCGTGGTACTGGAAGTCGACGAGGGCAACTCCTACGCCTGGGTAGACACGTTACGTGATACCATGAAGCGCGCCGAGAATGAAGATATGCGCGTTTACGTGTGGTCCCGAGCTCCATGCGCTGGGGTGATGGGTCTGGCCACTTGTCTTCGCGGTGAAGCGGGAGGCCGAGCATTACGCGTTTATCATTTGCCAGGTGTCAAAGAAAAGTTCGATCCTGAAGCGAAGGCCTTCGCTGCCCAGGTGAAGCTGGACCTCGCATTCAACGTGCTTCGCTCCGGTGTTTGGGGCTGCTACCGTCATCTGCTGCTCACGGACGTCGCTGACGCCCAGCTACAGGTACGTCGCAAAATTTTAAAAGACCGGTTTTATTTTTTTCAACTTAATCATAATATCATAATCGTTCCGATGGTTAATTTAACATCCACTATTTCTGGTGAAGGTTGAGCACGCGTACGTGAACACGTTGACGCGCGGGGACCTGGCGTCTCTGCGGTGGATAGAGAGTGATCTGCGCTTGTCTAGTGCACGCCCAGCTAACCCCCGACGTGACTTGTGTCGCGTGTACTACGCGCCACTCAACTTCCGAGATATTATGCTGGCCACAGGCAAGCTGCCCCCGGACGCTTTGCCTGGGAATCTAGCTGGACAGGTCCGTTCCTTCTCACCACAGGTTTTAGTGTGGTATTGGGATAATTGTATAATTTTTACGGATAATATTTGAATTCTAGGATTGTATTTTGGGATTGGAGTTCAGCGGCAGGTCATCCGACGGAAAACGAGTTATGGGTATACTGGCGGCGCGGGGACTGGCAACCACGGTCATGGCCGACAAGGATTTCATGTGGGAGGTGCCCGCTAAATGGTGACTTTTTAAATCACATCATATTAAGTGTCATGTCGACTGTCATTTTTGAGAGAAACGAACCGATCGCACGACTTTCGTCACAGGTCCATGGAAGAGGCGGCAACGGTGCCGGTAGCGTACGCCACTGCCTACTATGCTCTAGTGGTGAGAGGCCGCATGAAGCGTGGCGAATCAGTGTTGGTGCACGCGGGCTCGGGCGGAGTGGGACAGGCCGCTATAGCCATCGCCTTACACGCGGGCGTCACCGTCTTCACGACGGTCGGCACTCCTGACAAACGCAAGTTCCTGTTGGAACGTTTCCCAGCTTTACTCGACGAGAACATCGGCAATTCGCGCGACTGCTCATTCGAACAACTGGTGCAACGCCGCACTCGGGGTCGAGGCGTGGACCTCGTGCTCAACTCATTGGCCGGAGACAAATTGTTGGCCTCCGTGCGCTGTCTGGCTAACGGTGGCCGGTTCCTAGAGATCGGTAAACTAGATCTCTCCAACAATACCGCGCTGGTGACTAGTGACTTCAAAACTATACCGGATATTTAAAAAAATATTTTCAAAAAACTAATTCTGGCTCGCAACTTCGCAGGGTATGAGCATATTCCTCAAGAACACGACTTTCCACGGAATCCTCTTGGACGCTCTGTTCGACACGGCAGAGGAGAACGAGGAGAAACGAGCTGTGGTGCGCTGCGTGAGCGAAGGTCTGGCGGCGGGTGCGGTCCGGCCGCTGCCCGCGTGTGTGTACTCCGACCAACAACTGGAGCAGGCCTTCCGGTTCATGGCCACGGGCAAACACATCGGCAAGGTGCTTCTGCGAGTGCGCGAGGAGGAGGTTACCGGCGCGCGCCCCACCCCCAGGCTCGTCTCGGCCATACCTCGCACCTACATGCATCCCGCGAAAAGCTACGTCCTTGTCGGTATGTCTTAAGATTCTTATCCTCCGCTTTACAATTATTATACCTAATCCAGCCATAAGTTCTTTTACGAATGCATTATTTTTTTCCCTCATATCAAGTAATGTAGTATTATTAAACTTTATACCTATAAATTTATTAAAGTTTTATCAAAAAATATAAAATATTCTATTCGAAACAGCCACCTTTGGTTTCATATTGGCTTTTCAATGTTTGACTACGAGTCTATGGATCTAAGAACTGTTTTCATGGGATATTAGTAACGGTAACGATACTTACTTCAAATATATTTTAAGAGGTTCAATATGTCCGTGTCGGTTAAAGCAGGCCATGTCCTTAAAGACTCCCCAGAATTTGAAGTCTTAACCTGTGGGCTGGAGGCGACGGCTAGTCTCCAGATAGTTTTAGATCAATGCAATTCTGTTTTGTTTAATACCCCATTCCATTTTGTAACTTGATCAAGGACATGAAAAATATTTGTAATAATTGAAAAGTTGAAAAAAGAAGTTTTTATATAAAAGGTTTTTCTAACAGTTTATCGTATTAAAGTATTTATAGCCACATTGATTATGTATATTCTATATTATATATTTACGACTCATTTTCTATAGGTGGTCTCGGCGGCTTCGGCCTCGAGCTGGGTCAGTGGTTAGTTACTCGCGGGGCTACCGCCCTGGTGTTCAACTCACGTAGCGGGGTTCGCACGGGCTACCAGTCGTGGTGTGTTCGACGTTGGCGTGAGAAGGGCGTCAGAGTGGTCGTTTCCACCGCGGACACCAGCACGGCGGCAGGCGCTCGGGCGTTGCTGAAGGAAGCGGCTGCCGTGGCGCCTGTAGGCGGCGTTTTCAATCTAGCTGCTGTGTTAAGAGACGCTTTTCTAGAAAACCTCACACCCGACGACTTCAGAGCCGTCGCTAGACCGAAGATTGATAGTGAGTCTTACTTTTCTATGTGACGTCGACACGAACCCCTCGCTCGATTCTATTCCGTATTTTATTCTCTCAGGTACGTTGACCTTGGATGCGGCAACACGTGAGCTGTCCCCAGAGCTCGATTACTTCGTAGTTTTTTCGTCCGTATCGTGCGGTCGCGGGAACCCCGGTCAGAGCAACTACGGACTTGCGAACTCCGCCATGGAGCGCATCGTGGAGCAGCGACAGGCCGACGGGCTGCCGGGGCTGGCTGTGCAATGGGGAGCCATCGGCGAGGTGGGCCTGATCATGGAAATGGGCGGCGACGAGGTAGTGGTCGGCGGGACGCTGCCGCAGCGTATCGCGTCATGTATGGAGGCTCTGGGCGCTCTGCTGGCTCTGCCTCACGCCGTGGCCACGTCCATGGTGCTGGCCGACAAGCGACGCTCCGCCGCGGCCCCGCAAGCGGACCTCGCGCATGCGGTTGCCAACATTCTCGGTCGGTCTGCCGGGTCACCGGTCGCTCCCTAGATGTCGCTAGTGGTCTGCTGACCGTCTTGCTCATGTATTATTTTTATGTTTTAGGAATCAAGGATCCCAGTAAAGTATCAGATTCCGCTAATCTGGCGGAACTGGGTATGGATTCGTTGATGGGCGCCGAGATCAAACAGACATTGGAACGCGGGTATGATGTAGTTCTGGGAGTGCAGGAAATCCGCGGATTAACATTTGCGAAGTTGCGCGAGCTCGGCGGAGGCGCAGAGGCTGCAGAGGTCGCCGGAACTCCCGCGGCGGCGACACAGGACGTCGAACCTTCGGCTGGAGAACTGGTGCAATTCGGGACGGCCGGCGAGCTCATGCCAAAGCAAGTCGTCGTTAAGATGCCGAGCGCTGCGCCGGCGGACGCGACGGTGCTCCCGGTGTTTATGGTAAGTTACACGATCGCAAAATTCCTGAATCTCGATAGTACATATGATCACGTCAACGTTTCTGCTTGTTAGGTTCATCCCATAGAGGGTGTGGTGGAGATGTTGCGTGGGCTGGCCGCCGGAGTGCGCGCGCCCGTGTTCGGTCTCCAGTGCACGGCGGCCGCTCCTCTCACTGATATGGCGTCGCTGGCGCGTTTCTACGTCACGCACGTGCGCGCTCTTCAACCGCGGCCACCGTACACGCTGCTAGGCTACTCGTTCGGAGCCGGTGTCGCCTTCGAAATGGCGTTGCAGCTAGAGCAGGTCTCGGAAGGATTTGGTTTAAGCTCTTTTCTGTAGTACGTTTTTCATTAGTACCTATCGAATTAATTGGTGTTCTTATAATCTCAGGCCGGCTGCGAGACGAGATTGATCTTGGTAGACGGTTCTCCGGCATACGTCGCGACACACACGACACGTGGAAAGAAAAAACGTGCGACAAGAACCTCTCACACGGACGAAGCCGATGCGCTCGCATACTTTGTGCAACTCTTTAACGACGTGGACGCAGCCAAGGTGACGATTCCTACAAACGTCCAGGAAGAGATCCTATACTCGTCAATGAAGCCTATTCACTAATATGTAATTCTCGTGTCGTAGCTGTCGTCCGAACTGGAGCGTCTGGGCAGCTGGGAGGAGCGTCTGCAGCGCGTCACCTCGCTGGTGACGGGCTCGGCGGGAATGGACGCGGACTCGCTCGCCGCCGCCGCTTCGTCCTTCTATCGGAAGCTGGTGGTGGGCGACTCGTACCGCCCCAGCGGCAAGTTGAGTGCGCCCGTCACGCTGTTCACGGCCTCCGACAACTACGTGAAACTGTCCGACGACTACGGGCTGGGCGAAGTGTGCTCCGGGCCGCTCGCCACGCGCCGCCTGCCGGGCACGCACCGCTCTATACTGGCGGGAACCGCCGCGAAGGACATCGCCGACCATCTCTCTCGGACGCTGGCTCAGTGACCGCCTCGTCGTAGTCCACTAATAAGTTAACGAATACATCGAGCGCCGACGGTCCGCCCTGGCTGCCCGCGGGCGGGCGGTCGTCGCTCGATCATCTCATGCGTCGCGTTCATCAGCCGGGACCCGCACTACACTCGCCTCCCAGCACTCCTCGCGAGTGCGGACCGGCGCGACTTATTCACATAATGTTGTTTGTACATGACTATATTATAGTATGTTGCGACTTTGCACGTTCTCTCCGAACACCTTCGGGTATCCTCGACGAAATGTACATACGTTTATGTATAGGGTATATTGACTACGTCGATTCTATCACACAATGGATATATATATTTATATATATGTATGATAGTTGTAAGTGAAATGGCCTCTCTATTCTAACTCTGTTGGGTGTATAGTAGGATTTGTAATTATAAGATAAACTAGAGCTTGGCTCGCTACTTGTGATACGACATATTCCAGTCTCGAGCGCGGACCCGCGGGGTCGAGGGCGCGCTTGGCGACCTTTCGACCTTAGATATAAGTAGATGTAAGAGGTTAGTTACAGTGTGTGGCTGTTGTGGTTCATTATTTATTTATATTACAAAAATAGCGCAATTGCTTTGTGATTAAAAATACATTATTTTTTATATACTTGTTTTATTTAATAATACTATGAAACCTAGGGAAACTATGTTCTCATTTTCTAACTTTTCTCAATAAATTTCTTTACAATAATCGATCACTCAAAGGGATGTATTATTTCTTTATACACCTCGACTATCGATCGACTTCAGACTACTCACGAGATGTCTAAGGTCTCGTGAAAACACAAATCGGTTGTACTTATCTGTTGCCACTTCAATGAAAAACTATTTTAATACATTAAGAATAGAAACTAAGTTGTATTAAAAATAATCCATTATTTAATTAAAGAAATGCATACATACATAGTGATGTTCATCATGGTAATCAGTCTCAGATACTTGACATTTTAAAAATAAAGAAGATTCTAGAAAACTGTGTACTCTTCGATTTCACATACAGAGAGGCTCTTAATGACTTTAAACATAAACGAACTTTATTACAAAGTTTGTAATATTAATTATCTTTTACTTATAGTATATGTTTAAAGTATTAAAATAAATACCATGGTAATAATTTGAATGAATTTTCTTATTAATTTGAAATTAATTTATAAAATATGTAATATGTTACTTATTTTTTGAAACAACTGCATAAGTTATAGCTCTGAAAATTTTATTCTAATTAAAACGTTCTACAAACTACTTACCCACTTTAACATACAGATCACTGTTATTACGTTATTACTGACCTGAAAAAAGGGAAGCAACATTAAAAGGTTTGCTTCAATATTTGTCTATTATTTTAATAATAATTAGTGAAACGTGTTCTTGTGTACTTAATTTTTACACACAATCATAGAGCAGTGCAGGTGTGCTGTCCACAAATATGTGAATTCAATGCGCGGGAAATTCAAACTTCAATGAAAGAGAGCTACAGTTAGATACATGACATTGAAATAACAGAAGTTTGCAGTCGTGTGCTTATTATGAGAAATATAAATATTGAGTAATTTTATATAAAATTTTTATATTTTGTTCAAGTTCAAGTTTGCTTCGTAAGACTATACGCGAATCCTTCTCGCGAGCGCGAGGCACTTGTGTTTATTTACATTTGTGCGAAGTCCAAGTGAAACGCGGGAAACGCTCGGGAAGTGACGTGATGATCGGAACTAGCGACAAGCACTGAACACACCAAACGAACGTACAAAATATACACGCGCGTGTTAAATTTAGTTAATTCACTGCATTTACTTATATTAATGAAACCACTAACCTTACAATAGTGTTGTTGTTATAGTGTTTAAAGGTAGGTCATTTGAATAGGTGATATACCATAAAATGAGACGAAGAGACGAAACCTCTTAGCATTCCATGTATTCACCGAGCGGCTGCCGGGTCCATCGCGTTGCAAAGAGTGGAGCTTTAACAGTGCCTGGGATTGTTATATATATCTATATATTTTTCCGTATTCTGGTATTCATGAAAAAATAAATATTAAAGAAAACAAACATAGGTATTACGTCTACAAACATTATTCGGCGTCTCGCCGCCCCCGTCAACAGAATCGTTCTTTATAAGGGACGTAATTGTTTTACTAGTTTGAAATCTATGACGTTTATACGGCAAGTCCAGTAAGTCCGGCATTAAAATAAAGCAATGTAAAGGTAGCGATTAATTGACACTAGAAAACGGAAAACGTTGTTGTCTCATAATAAAAAACAGGCAAATTCTTTTAAATAAGACCACTCAAAAAGTTTACTCCCCATGTGTGGTTCAATTTGAGCATTCTCTTTTTAATATGTCATCCGAAACATGATTGCCAATATCAGTAGGAGGTGTCAGGTCGTGTTAGGGAGCTTACCACTTCTCCATCAGTCTATTCCGTCCTTCATCCAAGCTTCAATCCTCATATACGCCTTTATATAAACTTGGTCGTCGGTCGTCAGTCGTCAGTCCGCGCGCGACCCCTGCGGGGACTGCGCGTGTATTGGTCTGATCGCACACCTCGCGTTAGTGGATCGATATCTCGAGGAAGAATTCGATAAACGTAAGTTCATTAAAGGAAACGTCCATATCAAGATAACTCGTGTGTTTTTATGATATTCAAAAGAAGTGTTATACGAGATCATTACTCACTTCCATCATCAATATTCCTGACCGATCGGCATTTTATTACAGATTAAAATTAATATTTCTTTCCGGTCAGTAAATATCTAGAATCCGGTATAAACCACGTTCTACTCCCTGAATGTGAACATCAATATGTTGCTTACATTATTACTGGAATATTAACGTCTTGTTTTTGGAGATATTTTCCGAGTTTGAGATACGAGCGTGAAGGTTTTTTTTATTTTGTTAATTCTCAAAGACTTGAACTCATTGTAAGGCCCATAGTCAGTTACACCTATCCCAAATCTTCGGATCTCGCCTCGTTACACCACCTCTGTTTCAAAATCAGCAGTGCTAGAGTACTTGAGGTCTGCACGTGCATTGATAACTTCTTAAATTGTTGAGTGTATAGCTTCAGTTCCCTACTTACCAGCGTACGTCTACCGACATACATCGCGGGAGACGTTCACGTCGTACACTTTGTGATGTCGACAAAAGATAAATGTCTGAAACGAAAAAACAAGTAGGTATTATCCACTAAAATGAGAATTCTAAAAATGTATAGACGCCGTTGTTTGGTCGTAAAAAACATTACACTACTGATGATAGGGAAATAATAGATAGAAGGACTTAACGTGTGTACTTTAATAATAACTTATCATAAGTGACGAACACTTAATGAGATTGATTAGAAAAAATATCAATTCAAATCTTTATCTTCTTGCTAAGCGGAACTCATTAGTCGGCTTCCGATTAATTAATTTGGGTATTTTTTTCCTACAAGATGCTCATGCCAGGCCATCCCTATAAATAAAATAAACCAGATGAGCACAAGTTAAAGTATATATTTTATTAAGTTTCAACATGGGAATAGTTCCGATCTTTCAGAATCGTGTGAGCGGAGAAATGTAACCGGCGACACTCGAGAAAGGAGTATTGTTATGGGACTGGCTGTGGGTGCTTAGTCTTATTGTTAACTAATTGAACGTATTTCTATAGTTTAAGTTATTTAAAAAAATGTGATGCCAATTTTTTTAAATTATTTAGACCTATATATATCATTCTTTATTTTGTTTTATTTTGGAAAACACTTGTTTCGTTTTTAGTTTTCCAAACTCCATTTGCTTCCTCTCCAAATTAATCTCCAATTTAATCTCTTTACGTGTTTGTAAGTGGAGACATGAAACTTTGCTGACCGCTTTCTCAAAGAAACTTTGGGAACCACGGCGGCGCTATCATAGGGTAACAGCTCCTTGTAACTGATTAGCAAGGAAGAAACTTTCGGATAAGTGTCAATGCCGCGCCCTCGTTGACATGTTAGTGTCGAGGCTCTTTCCGTTCTAGACTGAAGGGCGCGTGGGGTATGGTACCCACAAAGTTCAAAAAATTTTCGGCCAACCATATAGTTGGGTTGCATTCCGTTTGATTGATTTAATTTCACAAAAATTTAAAAATAAATTGTGAGAGTGGGGTACACGGCATTTTTTTAATTTTATGGCGCCTTATATGTCACAGTCGAGATCAATTTTGTCCTGCATCTCGAACTCTCAATAACTTAACCTCATGGATTCTGTTGGGGAATAGGTTAAACTGATTGTTGTCTCCAAATATTCATAAAGGTCGTCAGATTCGGGTTTAGAATGTGTCGGGTTTATTCTATCGATGAAATAAGTCAAAATTTGAAAAACTGCACTATATAAGGTCTTTTAATATCTGTTTATAAGATCATCTCCTCGTGATATTCTGTAAATTTATTTGTCGGCTAAGAAATATTTTTATAAAAGTCTATATCATTTTGTTACATATTCATCATCCATCAGTCTGTTGACGATGTGTTGACGGACACAGCGCCATTGAAAGTCCAAACGGAAATCCTCGACATTCTCAATCATTCACAGAAACACTTTGAAGATTTTGAAAGAACCCGATACTAGTAAGCAAATAGTCTTTTATATAAAATCAATTTACCCGCTTTCTCTTAAATCCAAATCTAACATCCCTTTCCTACGATAGTCAATGAATATTTATTTATCGTAATTTGATCATCCCCGGAGGAGTGGTACACATTCATACATTGTTTAATCCTCTGATCCTCCACAAAGATATAGATCCTGATATAGATTTTATTAATATTATAAGGTCTTCTCCCACACTACGTGTCTTTGGGTAATTATTTTCGTTTTTGCGTAGAAGAAGGTCACAAATAAAGATTTGAACTCAAACAGACTCTTCTTTTCGCTCCTCTCTAGTTGTCCTAACACAGTATACCCACGGGGTCCTCGAACTAACTCTGCCTGAATATTCATATACTTAATTCATACGAAGCTGTCATATTTATTTTGAATCATCACTTATATATTATTATTTACATAGTTGTATAACGCTGGCGAGTGTATAATTAAATAAATATAATTTATTTTAATAATAACTGTAAACCCTTTTAACTGATTTTGTAATTTTAACCATGGTTTTGTTAATTTGATTTATTAACATTTAGCGCACATTGTTCGACTTACCCGTTTGTTGGTTTTATCCTAAAACTCTGTACAATAGGTGACGGCAAGTCGTTGGGTTCTTTTATCGCTTAAAGGATCGTCGCTTGTTAGTCGCCGAGCGCGACCCGCGCGTCTTCCTCTCGGTGACAACAGAACACACACACCGCCTCTCACATACTCGCCACTCTCCGGCAGCCGATAAAGTTCATTATTTATATTATATTTAAAGGCACTTCCGAATCTCCGGGTTCTATCTCCATATTTTATTATGTTTCATACTTTTGGGTGACCACAGCGGGTATGTGGTGCTGGCAGTGGGTGTTCGGTGTTTGTATATATAAATGTTATTTGTAAGGTCTTGCATGCATGTTTAAAGTCGTTACCTGTGTGACACGGTCCAGCTAGCGAGTGCCTTACCGCGGTGTCGAGTGTCCCGAGCATTCTTCGATGGTGTCGTAGTACGTGTCGCCTCGGCTGCGGCACATCAGCTATGGCCTGATGTACATAAGCAGGTGAATTAAACGAACCTTGGTAACTGCGGTTATGAGGTTTCGTTTTTAAGCTTTTGTTTATAAAGATTTGTTAGGAATTGTAATTACCATCGATGTAATTATTTCCTGGAAGACACGAGACTCGCCGGTACGTATTCCAATCGCGACTTCTACAAATGTTAACATGATTCCAGATAGGCATTCTAGTTATAGAGCCGTTACGGCTACACAAAAAAATCTGAATGTCTTTATTGAGAAGTAGTTGTTGTAGACGCTTCCAGTGCTGATGTTGACCGACCGCATCGCTTCGTTCATTAAGCCTCTATAAGATGGACATTTAGAAAGGATCTCCGACTGTGCTTGCATTCTATCCGTAACGGTCGGTTGCGCTTTGAGTATTGTTTAGAAGTTCCGATATGTTTCGGCGTTCGTCGCCAGGCTGGCTTACGAGTATGTTGCGACGTGCGCAGTCCGATGCGAGGCTCGAGCGGCGAGCGGTGTTCAGGCAAACGAGTAATCGAAACCATCTTCTTTTTCACGCTCGTATAAGGAAATCATAACTAGCCACTATGTCCTAGTAAAAACGTATGGCTAGTGTGAAACATTTTATTGGAACCATATCGGTTACAAGACTCTACAAACAAAAACTTTCTTATCTAAACATGGACATTGGATTAAGTAGAAGTGTCATGTTTACAACACTATGAGATCATCGTCTAATTAATTGAAACTTCTTGTATTCACTACCTTGTACTTTTTAAATTACATTCCTTCATAATCCTTGACGTTATATGTTTGGTTTTAGCTAGTGGCGATGAATTTATCACGAAGATGAGTATTTTAATAAATATCGCGTAACGCCTACTAAGTAACTTAACTTTTTATTACTACACGCCACTCAAGTTATAAAGTCTATTCCATATTATAAGAATGTCATGTGCTAGTGCCGACGCGAAGCGTATGAGTCGTCCTGACATCTGACAGGAGTGACCCGATCGACGGTACACGGGCCTCCGAGTTCTCACAAAAAATATAGAGCGACATCACAGTTAGAACCACAGGCCGCTCGGGGCCTGCTCGGGACCTGCTCCGGGCCTGCTCCGGGCCTACTACAACTATTAATCGTATTATCCTCGCACCATCTCTGACTAGTTGCTTCGAGTAATTTATTACACATTTCGCGCTTAGCGTTAAACCTTTTACATAAATTAAAAAGGTCTATGACATTTTGAAATAAACTTGTCTTATGGGTAAAACTGACGTCTGACACTGGAACAGGAAGGAGTACGGGTCTAAAAATATGGTACCGGGTACGGTCATTGAATATAACTTTTTAAAAAAATGTAATTTTGTTATTTAACACTAATATATGAAATTGCAATATCTCATTTAATTTGTTAGAGTCTTCCTATATATTGTAAAATTTTCATTAAAATTGTCACACAACTGAAGAGATGTCGAATTACAGAAGACAAGTCATAAAATTTTAATGAAGAAATTTCAAATATATCGATTTGGAAATTCAGTCTTTAATATAGCACAGGGTATTGCAGTATAAATCCTCCTTAAAACAACCGTAAATTCCATGTGAAGATTGCGATGGATAATGTTTACGTTAAGAAACTAAAACGATGACAAAAGAACTGTGGAACCCAGTTTATTTTATTAATATTGTCAATGTTATTCATGTGTGACGATGGATCAGGGAGTCGCGTCGGTCTGAGACTGCTTCCAAATGCGGCTGTCCACAGACGTGGGTCGTGGATGTGAGGTAAAGACGACGAGCGTCACGTGCTGTGCAGTGCGGTGGGTGCAGTGTGGACACTCTCTGTGTGTCGCGACTCGGGGAAGTAGCGGCGGCCTCAACACGTTACGATGCGACGGAACTTAATACAAAACAAATGTCACGTTATACTAACGCTTATTAACGTATTAAAGACCAAAACGTAACTTTTAGTGATCGTGAGCGTGCGGATAAGATAGGAGTGAAGTGCAAAGTTTGTTTCGCTCCGGCGAAATTAATCGGTGTAATTGAATTGAGGTCCCGAATCCTAGCAAAAAGCTGCGCATCGTCATCCAGCCCCCACCCCCCACCCCCCGACCTCGGCCCGGTCCGGCAAGCCCCGGCACGCTCCGATACGAGCACGCCGTCAGCTTCTCATTATTTAACGAGTATATCAAATTTGGAGAACCGAATCACTTACCGAAGCATTCGAATCAGAGGTCGCTTTAGATTTTAAAACGCGCTTTGTGGTGTTTTCGGACGAATCAAAAGTTCGTTTATGTCGACTCACCGTCCTTAATGATTGTTGATAGTGTTCAGTGAATCTCGTAAATGTTGCTTCTGATTCGTTTACAGTGTAGTGACACGTTAACTCGTGACGTCATCGCCGTCTAACAGACTCACGGACAAAAACATATGGATGGTGCGACCTGGTCCGAGGTCGGCGAATGTAACTTTTGTATGAGTCGAGGGAAAGCAATCTCATCACAAACACAATCCGTTTTTGTGGAATTTATGTCGAAGACTGGAATCGGACTTCGATCAGACGCAGGCAGCGATACACACAATAATAAATACGATCGAAAACAATAGAATAGAGTAGAAAATAATAGAATACGTGTATATTAATGATTCAAGCGTCTCATTCCCATTTGTCGCGGTTCGAATTTTGTTTTATATAACTACATTCGTTCATGCATCTTCCTTCATCTCTTTTCTTTATTATTTCGTTATTCATAAAACATAATTTCATGCAGTTGTTATTTTAAAATAATTATAAAAAAAAAACAATTAAATTCTAATAAGGCACTAGAGCAGTCTGTGTTTCATATTTTCTTACAGGTGGGATAACGCCAAGAGGTATTATTTATATACTTTGAGTGGAAAGAAATATTTATGAAACAGGGTAAAGAACCATTATGAACTAGGAAAGACACTTGTAACGTAGTGAGACATTGAAGGAGTCACGAGCGGTCGTTCGGCGGCAGCAGGGCGGCGCGGGCGGAGCGCCATGCGTGCGCCATGTTGCTGCCCGACCAGACGTACGAGGGCGCAGGCTCGGACCCGTCCCCGCTGCCACCGACTCAACCACCTACACCACTGGCACCACTGGCATCACTGGCACCACTGGCACCACTCGCCGCTCTTCTGCGAGCACATCGCGTTCGTCCAGAATTCTTTTGCACATATCGCTCTGGACACGTTCACGGCAACAACGGCAACAGGTGCTCCAACCTATACAACTCATCAAATATATATTACTCTATCTGCACCCCCGACCGCTCACTTCAAACAATCTGCCGAATGTTACCGCAGGTCTTCGGTACCGCTGGACGAGAAACGAGTGTCATCATCGGAGTTGATGCGCTCCAAGACTAAAACACGGGATAGAACGCGAGGGAAGGCGAGAAAGCAACGAGGTAAGTTATAGTTGTAAAGTGCAATAAAATAGAAATGTGTCTAACATTCGAAGCAGTAATAATGAGCAATAAACCGCACTTCGACAACTTCTAGGTACACAACATCTAAAATAATAAGTCCAGGTCCAGTTTAAATCCTTGGTGTAGTTAAACAAATCATACGATGTTCTGATAATAGCTATTAGTGATTGGTGGAAATGCAAAGGTTTTATATTTCTCGGTTGCTAAGACTTTACATGACAATTGACAAGAACCCATCTATAGCTAGACTTTCAAACACGACGGTTTCCGGTATTGGACGCGGTATAAAAGCTTTACTTTGAAGAACTGTTTAATTTTAAAAAGAGATCCCAAATAAATGATACAAATAGTAAAAGTTTCAATATTAAGCGATACGAAGGCAGTGGTTGTGATGGACCTTGTCTTATTGTACGCAACATGTATTTATATAAATATTTAATTAAAACTTCATGAAGGAAACCTCGACGAAAATATAAATCGACTCCCAAATTCAATTGAAATACGCCATGTGACGCAGACAGTAGTCACAGCCCCAGGGAGCTGGGCCTTTGTAACTTCAACTACATTCAAATTAAAATTAATGAAAACGGATATGTGACGGTCCATTAAAAATTAATAATGATTTATCTGAAGTACAGTAACATTTTTATTGGAGTTCAAAACACAGCCGAGCTCTTCCCACATCGACGCGTTTTTCTCAGTAACCGATGTAGTACAGGTTTATCTCGAGAAATTGATTCATTAAACATCATTAAGACGGTTCGGGCTCCTGGGACATTTTATTTGTTTATTTTGCAGAAGTATATTAAAAGCGAAGCTCTCTGATGTTATGTTATTTTAATGCGGTAATGGGCGAAGAGGATCGGCTGCAGTCTCACATTAAGCTATCATTAACGGAGTCGCGGTGATAACTTAATATCGGTACGAAGCAGGTCGGAGCGCGAGGTTGTGTTCCGTCTCAGCTGATAGGAGGCAGGACTCGGCGGCTCATTGTGTCGTCATTAATCTATAAATGGTGATATGTGTTGCTGGGATCGTATCCTCAATGAGTCGTTAGGCGAGTAATTGATGTTGAAATGTGGCAAAAACTTGGCACCATTAACCTACCCCGTCACATATTAATGGGAGGTGATACAGTCTTAAAAAAGCAATCCGAATTTTTGCTTATTGAATAGCAATTAATAATAAAGATTGCTCATATTTATTAAATTCGTCCGGGCTCCGTGGAGAGTTGTGGCAAGAATTTCATTTTTATACTCTAAACGATGTTCCAAAGTAATTTTTTTTATCGTTTTCACAGTAATCATTAATTTTTCTAATATAAATTCGGTTTTTGTCTGCCTTTTGTGGTCTTGATGATTACTTAAACGCTAGTCCCTGGAACATTATAAATGAAGTTGTAACAGCGGCCTCTGGAGGTGTTTGTTCGTATCCGATGAGCAGACAGTGCTCGTGGAGGATGTGTCATCTTCCCGTGTCGACGTGACTACGACAGAGGGCACCACAGGTCTCTCGCCATATTGTTGTGAATCGCGCGCATAAGTCATAAATTTAACTATTATTTTTTATCTCATTTTCATTAAAATATAATAGACATTTCAGTCCCATGATGATGACAATGTGAATTAGATTTAAATCAAATAATAATTGTAAAAAATGTTTTACTTTCTTTTAATGCTAAAAGTAACATGTGATGAATTTTACCCGTGGTCAAAATACAATCAAATTAAAAACATACATGTCATTGGTTTGTTCAGAAACAGTTAATATGGGAGTCCATATGGTGTTGTTAGTCGCTACAACCTTCGGTAGGTGTAGACTGGTAGTTCGGCGGCCGCGGCTCGGCTGGTGCTCACAACCTTATATATTTATAAAACCTTAAACTGTCGGTTATTCTTCATAATGAAAACCTGTCTGATGTGTTTACATTTCAAATAAACCTGCTCTCCGATGAGTACAAAGAGATTGTTTTTTTTTAATTGTAATTTTATAACGTAACGTAACGTACGTTGTTAATTAATAAAAAATATTCTCCGGAATGTTATCTTCGACGTTGTTCGTTATTTTTTATGGTGTGACGTCATTATGTTTTATTTTTTTACACAAAGATATCGATAGAATGAAAATCCGTTAACATTGAAAATATGAGTTCACTCAAAGGACTGAGTTCACTGAAAGTTTTGACAACGGCAAGAGAATCCAACTGAGTAGTGAGAGAGTTGGGAACAGGTGCACCGTCGAGGAGCTGGGATTAGAAGGAGGGTCGGGGTAGGAGGGGGGAGGGGGGCAGAGAAGGGAACAGTCATAGCTTTCGGCGCTCGAGCTTACAAATAAACAAACCAGTCTCCCCGCTTCGCCCGCACCTCTCCCCACCAATACCTGCGCCGCCGCAGCCTCCGCCTCACCTGCGCCGCTACATTTCTCGCTTTATAGTATTAAATTAACTTTTCGATGCTCCGGTCCCATCGATTCCGCCTTAACTGTATGATTCGTTACGACTACATCGCACTCATCGAGCGTTTAAACAGAATTATGTAAAATTTTAACAAGTGTGTTCTTCAACTGTTCGCCTCGAACATACGGTGCGTCTGACAGTTTTCATAGTTGTTCCAACACGTCGTGTCCGTGGAACTTTCTGAATTAATCGTAAAGACTCGCCGCTATCACTGAGGAGCGTGTTCAGGAATCCGCGTGCAGGCGAGCAGGTAAGAGGCGCTCCGGCTCGGGGCTGCGGACCCGAGCCGCGGGGCCGGGGGCGGCGGCGGGGGCGGACAGCAGTACGCGGGGAGACGCGCACGAGAGTGGTCGCCGCTGTCGGCAGAGTGCGGCGCGGCCGCGAAGTGTGATGCGAGCGCGCCGCCCGCCATGGCCACGCTCGGCCTGTCCAAGGTGTTCATCCTCGACAAGTACTTCACCGAGCTGCAAAAGTTCTGGGAGACCGAGAAGAAACTGCAAGGTGAGACCGGCGCCCTACTACTTCTATCGTTCTTAACGTTCGCATCCGAATCGTGAAGGCTTTCGGATTGTCCCAAACGGGCGACGGTCACCGCCTGGCTGGACGCGGGATGCTCTGTGAATATTCGTTATTTTGTGATAAATGTCTTTTATTAATGCAACAGTGAGTTGATTCGAAACGTTCTGAACCGCCGATGATTGTCGTGCCCGGCCACGGATGAACCACCAGACCTTCCCGGTTGAGATTTCTCTGAAGATATCTCTCGTCATAGCTCTCGTTGACACGATAACTTCCTCAAACGGCCCAGAACTCCTCACTCCTCCTTTTGACAGGCAAAGGGTGTTGGGATTCAGAACACTCTCTGGTTACTGAACAGTGATAACATTCATATAAGTACATGAAGTTATAAGTAGACTCGATGCAAAGATCAAAACTTCCGATGCGGTGTCTAACGGCGAGGCTCTTAGAGAGCGGTGGATACGAGTGCTGCAGGCGGGGCGGGGCAGGAGAGGGGTCAGATCGTGCGGAAGAAGGGGGAGGGGGGAGGGGGGGCGAGGTGGTAGGCTACAGATATGTAGGTAAATTCGGTCCTTTCGCGGCGCACTTCAAGTTTCGTATAATTTCCTAACAAACATGAGAAATTCAATGAATCATATTACAGCGGAGCCTTTTGATTCATAATATTTAAAAAAATAATAATATCGTTATCTCCAAGAACTGGCGCGAGTGTAACTGCTAAGATGTTTGAAGTTTAGATTATAATATAACTGAGGTCAATAGGACTTTGTATACTATGTTACCCTTCACGACACGCGGCATTAAAGAATACTTTATAAAAACAGTAGAAAACCAGGAAAGTACTTCAGAGTTCAGACAGACATTACTGTAGTGAGGAATGTAGCGTCGTGGACAAAAACAAAAAATAATTCAGATATTAAAACATCGGCTCGTTCGCTTTACACAGATTAAGTTATTTTATTACAGGCCTCATTAAGTTATAGCTTTAGAATTAGATTTTAAATCTTTGGACAAGTGAAGCTCAGATGTCTTGTATTGCTCTCTGGCATCGGGTCGGGGATAGTCGGTGACGGGGACGCATCACAACGTCCAGCGACCGATCCGACGGATCTGACGATATTAATTTCTTTAAAACTTTATCCCCCATAGTCTCGAGTTCATGAACACTGCTGTTTTTTTTTTATAAAAATGGATTTGATATCGTAAGTGCGACCTCCCTGAAGGACACCGTAACATACAGCACCGTACGACCGCGACAGCCTGAACCTAACTCAATGTACCGAGTCGAGCTCTGTTCGCGTTCAGTTACTAACTTTCTTTACTGAAAACCTTCGGCAGGCCTCAATGTTCTCTTCTCATTTTCTGTATTCATTATACAAGCGAATGCCAGTTCACACCCGCCGGAACACCCAGGCTGTCGCTGCGGGTCCGGAGTCCAGGTAGCCCTTGCTTATTTCCCGCCACTTTTCAATACACATTTGCTTTCTAGATCCATTACTAAATCGTCCATAAATATCGTCCCCTAACCCACACAGGCGCACTCGTCTCCACACCGTTGAATACTTCCACACTAACGGACTCCTTGACTGTGGAGTGCTACGACTCCAAGTCATTTCTATACATGACATCGAGGCGAGCGTCTGCTCCGCTGATATGAATGATCGCCCGATGACATGCTGAGAATTTGAATAACTTTAACATAATTTATATAAATATGAGGAGCAGAAACCACTTTCTTATAACATGCGGTATTTACGAGTAAATGTGTAACGTGAGCGTGATGCCAACCACAATCGTGCTACGTCGGTGCGGAAGTAAAGTGCTCGTACAAAAGACATCAACGCGCGTGCGTCGAACTTAACATTCTTTAAATGTACTGCTTTTAAATGACTTCGTCTCGAGAGACAGTAAAATATATTAGAAAAAACACGAACCATTCCTTAAGAGTTCTTTTACAATAAATATATAAAATTTTAATTAATTATAGCATTTCTCAAAGTCATGTCAAGTGATAATAACCCTACAATACAAGTTATATCCTGTGTGTGAAGTTGTATCTTCTCTGTGAGGATGAGAGTCGTCTGTCCGTTGTCGCTGATAGTAACATTCTTTCTCCGTCATTTTTTTACTGCTTCCCTCGTGGATTCATCAGCCTCTTTCCTCATCCTTCCTGCACCTCCGTCTTTCTCCTTCCTAGACCGTGAAGAAGGAAAGTACTTGCAACATCTATTAATATACTATAGAGAGATAGAGGAGTAGCAAGTAACTCACTAGCGCGGTCACAGTCGGTAGTTCCATGTCCGGCGCGGTTTGCTGCCTCGTGCCGTGTGTCGGAGATGACGCTAGTTTTTTCCTCCCGCCGCCGTCATTAGTAATCTCAGCGCAGAGCTCGCCGGATATTTGAACATAAATGGAATTCTTTGATTCAATCGCTTTTTATCATCGCTGAGAGATGACGATCGTTCACTACTGTAATTGAGAAGTTGGTAATTTGGTTAAAAAAATAATATAGGAATAAGTAGTAAGTTCCGATAGTGCAGCGTTTCATAAAATATCTTTCTCTGTATATACCGAAGTGATGTTTTCTATAGCGCTCAATAGGCGGTAATGAAGGTCGCTCGTTAAACCTCAGTCCGTGTAGAGTGTCACAAGTCTGTGGACACAGTGTTAAGCCCGTGATGAATCAATCCGCTCCAGGACCAGTCCGCGGGGAGAGGAGTCCGGGCACGCGCTCCTAGTCTAGTTCGCGGTTTTTGCTCGTTAGCAATGTAACGATCAATTAACTCGCCGTGAAAACACCTCGGGGTTTTTCAAATATCTCTAACTAAGAGCTCTACTTCCGTCTAACCGGCTATTCTCTAGGTCTGTATTTTATTATTGTATTTAAATGGACTTTACTCGAACACTTAACTCCTCGGACGTCACTTTTCTATCAGAGATTACATATTAACATCACGTTATGGCGCCCAAAATTTGTTATTTATATCCCGCAGACAACAGAGGGCAGACTCCAGAGATCTAACTCATAACTATATACTACATGTTTTAAATATAAATATTGGCCATAATTCATCAGCTGGTCATTTTATACTCTGAGTGATAGCGTGCGGTCAACGCCGGGTCATCATTAAATGTAAAGAAAAACAACCCGCACCGTGCTGGCCTCCACCGGGTCCGGGTCCGGTCTCTCTCATCGCGACTATTGTTTTAAAGTTCTGTTTCTTTCTAAAACATTGTTTCTCGTCATTCCTGGACCGACGTCGTCTCGCGATGAGCTGGACGCCTCGGCATCTGACTATCATCTGACCTGTGAGACAAAGTATGTGTGCGACTCCAACGCTCTCGAGATCTCACTCCTCAAGCCTTCGCATGATAACACAAAAGTAATGAACTCGTTACGTACATGTAATCCATTTTGCAAGTTTAGGCACCTATACGTTATGTTCCCATAGATTCATCAAATCTTCAATCTGAATTTTGAGAATATTATCCTGTACCTACAGACTCAACTCTTGTGTCATCGCAATGCTGATAGTTCAGTGAAGTCATTGTGGCTGTTGACTTGAGATATCAGACTCGTATTTTGTGCGTAGCTTTGATGTGGCTGTTAAATGAAATCAGAAAACTTGATAACAAAACACATTTGATTAGGAATCGTTAAATACCTACAATAAATTAATAATCAAAAATCAATTGAAAACTTTTTCATAACATTAAAAATAATAAAATAAGCTTAGTATTGAATAGTCACACTTAATGTAAACGAGGATCAACGGAAGAGACAGAGTGATGTGAACAAAGGAGACACAAGTCTTATGGAAAGACACAAGAATATGTATGTAATGGACCTGGTGATGGTTGGGCGGTGAGAAGATCAACCTAGATTAGTAAACAAGCTGACACACACAGCTCAGACACACGAGGAGACGGAATACCGGGACAGAATGAAGTTAGGTGAATCACAAGGAGAACAATGAGGAAAACTGAATAGTACGGAATTGTATTCCTTACCATTCATTATTCAAGCCCCGTGTGATAACATCATCTGATTATTTTCTATATTTTCTTTAAGTATATCGTCAAAAACGGTAGCTATATTTTCTTCAGTCTTCAGTTTAGGTCACGTTCATAATATCAGTAGCATCTTTGGCAAGATCTCTTATTGTCACTGACATCGAATATATTTACCGGTATCGAATGTTCTGGTTGTTTTACATACCTGGATGATGTTAACATTCCATATAGGTTACATATATTTATACTTTAAAGAATGTTGACCCCTGACGATTTATGTTTAATAACTCATCGGCCTTAGAGTCCCTTGCTTGTTTTCTCCAATCCACTTAAGGCTAAGGCTTTCATAGACACAGGGTTGTCATAGACTCAGGCCAGGGTTCTTTCATTCCAATCCTGAATGTGTTAGGCTACTGACCAGAACCTGAAACACTACTCTGCAATTAGAAAGTGCCCTTGGAAAATTCGATTGACTAAGTTTAGGGAAATTTCCTGCCCTCGGTATGTAGTATTTGGTAGCAAAATGTTAAGTCTGATACAAAGTAAACTTTCTATTTGTAGGTCTTTATATGGGTCCATTAGGGTTCGATGAAAATATTTAAAAAAATTAAATGTTTTATTACGGAGCTATTGTTTTTATACTTCCCTGTCAGCCGCAGGGTCTGCAGAGATTGCCTATTGATTAAGTTACATTGTAATACCGTCATTATCATGGCGATAAGTAACTGGGGGTTCTCAAATCTTTTTCAACTTGTGTTTGAGGTATAAATTAAAAAAGCGATTATTGATACAAAAAGATTGTAACCAACAAATATTAGGTAATTATAGATAAACTTAAAGATCAAACAAAAGGACTTTTTGCTGCAACCAGTGAGTACGTAGTGTGTCGCAACTTTCACAGTTTGAATAGTTGTTGTCGTACCAACAAAGGCTCAGATATTCGCTGCGGCGGAGGTGACGCGGCGTCCTTCGGTTGCGGACCAATAAAAAGGTTTTTGACGCTCCGTAATCCGTGAACTCCAGGTAAATACAGATGTTAGGCTATTAGACGCAAGGTTTAGTATGCCCGAGCCCCGGGGTGCAGCTCGGGGCGGGTGGAGGGCGAAGTCAACCGGTCCGGGCTCTCTCCCCTCTCCGAGCTGCTCTCTCTCGTCCTCTCCTCGGCATCGTGTGCGGTATGACTATTATAATGTACCAAACATTGTAAATAATATCCCACGATTTTCTAATATCATTCTGTATCGTCACCGCGCGTTCCGTGTGCATATGTTGCGTATGTAACGACATGTGTTGCGACACTGTGTATGATCCAGTGTTGTCGGTTTATAGGACGTCACTTAAAAACCAATTATTTGGCTGACATTCAGGTTCAATATTCATTAAGATTACAAAATCACATAAATTGCTGAATAATTACGGAGTCATTACGGAGTTGTTTAATCATAACCTTGACTTCCCGCCGCTCCTCTCCGCCCGCTCTCTGCCGTCTCATGTGTTATGAGCTGTTATTATAGTTCTATAAACAATAAAAATAAATTGCTGGTTTTTCATACAATCATCTCACATGAACATCTCAT
Organism: Danaus plexippus; assembly: GCF_018135715.1. NCBI lineage: Eukaryota > Metazoa > Arthropoda > Insecta > Lepidoptera > Nymphalidae > Danaus > Danaus plexippus. The sequence continues at coordinate 77,943 of NC_083545.1, forward strand.
TGTATCTTTGTTCGGAGAGAGTCAATCCACAGCGTCCGCTAAGCTGTATCACCGTCAGTTATAGCAATCTATACACGAGACTGATCATAAAAGCCTTTCAGTAACTGGTCGGTTGGTATTTGATAACAAATGTTTTCAACTTGTTCTTTAAATGGATCTTTTAGGATCTGAGACAGGGCTTCGTACTTTGTTAAATCTAAAATAATTACAGCCTGATTATTTATTATTAGCTCCGCCCAGCGGCTTTGCCCGCATATTAAATCCCGTTTGAACCCGATCATATCATTATTACGAGTTTTCATTTGATTTGTCAAAGTTCTTCGAACCCTTAATCGCGTTCTCACTTCGAGACAATGGGACTGCCTCAGAACAACCGTTTCCAATTTAAAAATAATTTTATAATGGGTCTTCTTATTATTAATTGCAAGAGTAATAACATAAGGAAAGTTTAGTGGAAATTTAACATTATTTTTAGTTGGTTTAAAAGCAGACTCGGAGTTTCACGATGGCATCATCACATGGGTAGGTATCTCTTTTATTAAAAATAGCAAAGTACCAAAAATATTATTTTCCAAACACCGGGTTGTTTCACTTAAATTAAAGACTTGAATTAATAAATTGATGTAAAGCGACCGATTAACATTTGGTGGCTCATTTTAAAATAAAATTAATAAATATCATCTCGGCCACAACTTTGGGCGCGATCCTAACCTCAATTCTCCATTTTCCGTTCTACAAACGGAGTGTACATTTTTGAAGTAATAGATATTCCATCATAAAGTGTTGTCTGTAAAAAAACTGAAAACTGTTCGTGTGTAGTATGAGCGCGTACACTCGTGTTTAGACTCCTAATTGTCAGTTTATTGCATAATTTAAAACTGATGGACAAAAATATCATCAATACGGATATGACCAACGTGTCTAAAGGTGAACTACACGTGCTATAGAAGCAGGTACTATCCTCAGCCTTAGAAGTATAGATACACTATAGTGCCCACCGTCAGGTAAACATCGTTAGATACCATTGTCGAGGTCCACCAGATCATAATTAAATTTCTTATACTGTCGCGTATGGACTTGCTCTTTACTAAATTGTATGAAAATCCTACTCTACCGAACAGAACATATTCTATTAATGTCATATATAATTTATTAGTATTTCAACACTTTCTGCTCAGTAACAGTTTACAGTTTTTTCATTACTAAATATTGACAAGATTATAGTATTAAAGACGGGAAACGCTTAGTATAGTGTGACGATGAAAACTTCGACTAAGCGTACTGGTCCATACCCTTATCAATATGGACGTGTTCCTGTGAACTGTCCATTCCGATGAATAAAATTATTAGACTCAGCTCAAGTCCACTAACAAAACTTTAGTAATAATTCGTTGGAGTTCGTTTTGATCACAGGAATATGTAAATCAGAAAAATAAATAACAAGGGCCTCTAAGCGGTTTAAAAATAGAACGATACATTAATTTGTTTCTAATATTAAAGTGTCCATAGCTTGGTATTTTATCAATACATATTATACAACAAAGTCCCTCGCCGCGTCTGTCTGTCTGTGTGTTCACGATAAACGGAAAAACTACTGCACCGATTATCAAACAGTTATCACCACTCGATAGCGTGATTCTCGAGGAAGGTTTTAGTATGTAATTTGTTAAGTTTTTGTGTTTACTTGTGTGTACATTAACGATATTCCTTGAAGAAGTGAGTAAAAAAATGAGCCATCCGAGAGATTTTAACGAAAACGTTGCCAAGTCTTTGAGATATAACAAAATGATATATGGTGAAATTGTGTATCCTATATAGGTCTACAGAAAAGCATCTTTCTATACCTTAAGGATAACATGGTATATCCATTTTAAAACTTTTAAAATTGGCATTCCTATAGCGTTTATTGGAAAGCTATTTACATAAATACGGTACTAAGTCTTATCAAAATAAATTACTTCGTTTTCAAGCCCTCATCAGTATCTGTAAATTACTTTTTAAATTATTTTAATCGGGCGTACTATATTTATATAAGTTTAATAATTCTCAAAATTAAATAGGCTTTTTTATATTTTTTGTAAAAAGCCCGTAAGGAGCCGGGGCTGGTACTTAAATATAATGTGGTTTTGTAATCAAATTCTCTCTTACAATTATTTACTTTTCAAATCATTATTTATACTACGGATAGTCACTGACGAACATTTATCCCTTAAATACAGTGGTATTAAAAATACATAGAATATAAACCCAATATTAACATTAGGTAAATCCAACGATGAGAGCAGAATACTTTCAGTAAATTGAACACAGATCCAAACAATAAAAGTGTTAAAGTAAGTCGCGGCGTGATGGAGCTTCGCGGACTGTTAAAATGATATTAAAACAGACGCCATTCCGTTGTTATGATCGTTATTTCTCTTGTCGTTCCGTGTGTTCCTCCATCCTGTTTTTTGGTGAACAGACGCATCATCCTCCAACGAGGCGGTGCACCTTCAGAGACGACTGCTGAGTCTCAGCTCTGAGCTCGTCACTCTCCGGAACCACCTTCACGTGGGCGGCGCGGCGGCGGGTCCGGGAACCGCGTCGGCTGCTTGCGGGACCGGAGCCCCGGGGGCACAGAGCGGCTCGGGGGCCGCCGGAAGCCCCCCTGGCGCTCAGCCCGCCGTGCCACCGCGGGCGCCTCTGCTGCCACCGCCAGCACCGGCGCCGCCGCTCCTGCCGCATCATGCGCCGCCGCTGCCACCAGGTACATTGACTCCGCTCAAACCCAATGAAGTTTTCGCTTTGTGTTCCGTGATATCGATTTCCTCCAATACTTGTACCGCGTTATATGAAATGAAACTAACAATGCAGATTCTCGATGGAGAGGCGTCGCAGGTGCCTCGTGCCCGGCGAGCGGCGGTAGCGCCTCGGTCCCGGGGAGTGTGGCGGGTCCGGGATCCGACGTAGACGATCTGATCCACCTGCGCGGTCCGCTCACCGAGGACGCCGTGGTACGGGCGTTGCAAGCCCGCTTTTATCAAAACAAATTCTATGTACGTCGTATGGTTTTTGATATACCATATTGAGCGCTTGCGGGGGCACTCCTAAATAATTCATGTAATTCCTGTTTTCGTCAATGGCAGACGTCGGTGGGTCCCATCCTGGTAGCTATGAACTCGTACACTGACGTGAGTAACGCACTGACTCCGAGCGCCGCGCGCGCTCACCGGCCAGAACTGGCGAGACTGGTCCACGATGCCGTCCGTCACCAAGCAGACACCGGCTGCCCCCAGGCCATCATACTCTCCGGTCCGTTATCTACCAACGTCGTAACCGATGACCCTCTGTCATAGAAAATGATTCTTTGTGGGTTTTGATAAAGCATGTCCATAGTATCGCTGTGGCAGGAACTGTTATTCATATAGTGTGTTATGTTTAGGCGTCTCTGGATCGGGGAAGACATACGCGTCGATGGTGTTGTTGCGCCGTCTGTTCGACGTAGCGGGAGGCGGACCCGAGACGGACGCCTTCAAACATCTCGCGGCCGCCTTCACCGTCCTTCGCTCTCTCGGCACGGCCGCAACGCATGCCAACTCACACTCCAGCCGCATTGTCAGTACACGTGTAATTCAACACCCTTCTTTCGCCAACAACCCACTTCCGAAGCGTCGTCGAATATTTTTTATATTTTCAGGGTCACTTTATCGAAGTGCAAGTGACGGACGGCGCTTTGTACCGTACCAAGATTCACTGCTATTTCCTGGACCAGACGCGCGTGGTCCGTCCGCCGGCCGGGGAGCGGAATTATCACATCTTCTACCAGATGTTAGCCGGCCTGTCCGCCGACGAGCGCTCCCAGCTTCACCTCGATGGATATTCCGCTCACGACTTAAGGTAAGCGATATCGCCCGACCATGTTTTTTCACTGTTTAAAATATATTACTTTAAATTTAAATGATAACTCTTTGATGCCTTTTTAAATTTCAGATACCTATCATCTTCTCATCCTCGTCGTCCAGAACCCGAGGACGGAGCCAGGTTCCACGCATGGAAGAGCTGCCTCGGCGTGTTAGGTATTCCATTTTTGGACGTGCTGCGCGTCTTAGCCGCTGTGCTTCTGCTGGGTAACGTCCACTTCGCAGATAACGCAGAAGGAAGCGCAGAGCCAAATGGGGAGGTAGATTTATTTTGGATAAAGATTCCAGCTCCCCGTGAGCTCATTTCGAACCGTCTAACGCGTCACCGTCCACAGGCCGAGTTAGTAGCGGCAGGCTCTCTCCTGGGCGTGGGAGCTGCCGCTCTTATGCGCGGCCTCGGCACGCGCTGCGCCCGCGCCGGTCGTGTGCCCGCCCGCGCACCAGCCACCGCCGCCGCCGCTGCCGCCGCCCGCGACTCCCTCGCTAAAGCGCTGTACTGCCGCACCGTCGCCACCATCGTTCGTCGCGCCAACTCTCTCAAACGTCTCGGTTCCACTCTGGGCACCCTATCCTCGGACTCCAACGAATCTGTAAGTATTTCGCTTCTCCTGTTTCCATGACTCGATAGCGGTACCCCGAATTTGTTACGGGCCGGCACGCCGCAGGTGATACAGGACGCGGCGTCGCGACGCGCGTCTACGGCGGGAGGCGGGGCGCGAGGCCGGGCGGGTGCTCGCTCCATGGCCGTCCTCAACGACGCCGTGCGCCACGCGAACGACGGCTTCGTCGGCATACTAGACATGTTCGGCTTCGAAGACTCCGCGCCCAGTCGTCTCGAACACCTTTGCGCCAACCTATGTGCCGAGACGATGCAGCACTTCTATAACACTCACGTGTTTAAGGTATGCTTTCTTTAAACGCTCACCAGACCGTGAAATGATATAATACTAATGGGAACTGTCATTGTAACGCCAGTCATCGGCGGAGTCTTGTCGCGATGAGGGCGTGTCTGGTGCGCTAGAGGTAGAATATGTGGACAACGTGCCGTGCATCGACCTGGTGTCATCATTAAGAACGGGACTGCTGGCGGCGCTGGACGCGGAGTGTGCCGCTCGAAGCGAGCCCGAACATTACGTGGCCAGGATTAAGAACGCGCACAGGTCGTTGTTTGATTTGTACTCCTTAGTTTTGTTATATTTGTCGACTGTCGGATAAATAACTTCGACGCCCATTTCTTACAATAATCTAAGTTATGTATCATGGAACAGAGGCCACCTCAGACTGGCGGAGGCGCGACCACCGCACGCGCGTCGTTTCGCAGTGCGACACTATGCAGGCGAAGTCACTTACGACGCGAGTGACTTCCTGGAAGCCAACCGGGACGCGGTACCGGACGAATTGCTCGCCGCCTTCGATACACGAACCTGCGAATTCGGATTCGCAACGCATTTATTCGGCGCCGAGCTCAAGGTGTATAAGATATGATTTAAATTCGGAAATGCCCGAGGCCATCTTGAAAGTTTTAATTCTTATTACAAAAGATTGGTCGAGAAAGATTCTGTAAAGCCGAGTAAATCATATAAAGATAAGTCTTCGCTTCCAGGCGTTGGCCGCGGCGGGTGGTCCGGCTGGCGCTCAGTTCCGAGCGTCGCCGACTGCGGGCGGTGCGGCCGCCGCCGTGGTCGCCGCGTCCACACTCACACAAGACTTCCACACTCGTCTCGACAACCTGCTGCGGACGCTAGTACACGCTCGCCCTCACTTTGTGCGGTGTCTCCGCGCCAACGCCACCGAGACTCCGATGCATTTCGAACGTGCAACGGTCGCCCGACAGGTCAGACGACAGGATCTTTTATCAGAACTCAAGCGGTCGGAGGACTGCATTCGATCCCCGACTCTCCCTTCCGACTTTATTATATGGTGATCCATGTCGTCGTGTCAGGTGCGGGCGCTGCAGATCCTGGAGACGGTACAGCTGATGGCGAGCGGGTATCCGCATCGGATGAGGTTCCGAGCGTTCAGCTGTCGGTACCGCGCGCTGTGGGGCCGAGGACATGCCGGCGTCGAGCGTGAGTCGGGCGCGTCCTGTGCTCGCGTTCTGGCCGCCGTGGCCGCAGCCGCCGCCCCGCCGGCGCCCGCCTCGCCCGCCGCTGTGCGATGGGCGCTCGGTAAACGACACGTTTTCTTGAGCGAGGCCATGCGTCAGGTACCCATCATTCGTTCACATCTTACAATTCGCTTAAATTTCATATTTCGGCAGTCATCGTCAGGATTCACTCGATGTTTTCTCTTGCCATAAGGTCCTCGAACGCATGCGAAGAGCGCGCCGTCAGGCCGCCGCCGAGTCCATCCAGGCGGCGTGGCGGGCGTACAAGAGTCGCGGCTCCTACGGGACCGGCACGGCGAGCAGGACGCGCCCCGCACCGCCAGCCCGTCGCCGACCCGCTCCCATTGCCGGCACGCCGCCCCCCGAACTTCCTGACAAGTGCGATCCTCAGGTGGTCAAAAGCACCTGCTCTCTCTTCGGACTGGACCTGGTGAGCTCCCCCACCCCTTTCCCTACCATTTGCCCCGTCCGCGGTCTGTTGGACGGTCATCCTGATGTCAGCCGTATGTGTGTAGGAGAGGCCGCCGCCACTGCCGCCGTCGCGAGCCTACACGGTATCAAACGGAGTGAAGCTGGGGTATCCTCAGCAGCGCGTGGTGCGCGCGGACTGGGCCGAGGGCGGCGTGCGGCTCCGTGCCGGGGACTGTGTGTTAGCGCTGGGCGCGGCTCCCCGCGGGCTGGTGTCGGTGCAGACGGGCGGACGCACGCTGCCCGTACCTCACTCCGTGCTGGGTCCGCCGCGGGCCGCCCGCTCCGCGCCGCCCCCCCCTCCACCACATTAGCCGGGAGACCCATCCTCACACCCCATTGTATATATATGAGGTCCAACCCGACCGCGACGTCTCCTCCGATATCTCGCTCCGGGCGTCGGCGTCGCCTCGGAGCTCGTCCACGCGTGTTTAATATTGATACGATATATAGTTATGAACAGCGAAGGGTGGAGAGTTCAACGTCCATGGAAAGACAAAATTGTGGCACTTTACGAATAAAGAGGAGGAGAAGAGTTATTAAGGGATTTATGGATCGGTGGAGACAAGGAGAGGGTGCTCGGGGTCGAGGGTCAGGGGAGGAGCGGCCGTTGATAGTGGCCTTACTAGTTTTTTAAGAAATGATTAGTTATTATGACAAATATTTATGAATGACACTTTCTTTTAATATTAACAAACATTAAAGACTTCCGTATCTTCTAAGTCCACCCACAGTCTTGCCGCCATGAGTCTGATGAGTCCATGTATTCGAAGTCATGTTGTATGTTACATAACGTTAGTTTTTAATAATAATAGAGTATATTTGTAACTTCGTGTTTTATTTATGTTCCATATTCAAAAAATACAATACATACGTGCGTGTGTGTGTAAGGGCGATACACGCACGTACACACATACACACACAAAACAATTTTATCGAATATATTTTAGCAAAAGTTCAACATTGACATATTATTTGTAAAACATACAATTTTCACTATTATATGAATGCATATAATATCTGATAGAGTAACAATAAACAGCAAATTCGAAAATTCTGATAATTATATATAAAATGTAATAACTATATGTACAAGGAAGGAGAGAGCACACACATACACCCACACACACACACACATAGAGACAGACACACGTCCATGTAAATGTAACACTACTAGGGGTTGTTTCGTTGTGTTATCACAAGCGTGTAGCGCGACCTCACTCACACACGGACACCGAAGCGTCCCAGCTACATGTAATGTACTTAATATATAGATCCGATATAACAAGTTATTACTATTATTATTGGTACACAGTTATTGAGAGTCACGTACGAGATCAATGAAACATAAAGATATAGAGGCAAGCTCGAAGCGAAGCGGTGTAGGGACAAATGTGACACCTTCAGCATAACGTAAAATATATACCAACTAGGCTTTAATCGACGACACATCTCACACGAGAACAGACGGCCGATACGTCTGAAGATATAGGTTGAAACCTTTAGGAATAACCTAAACGTTAAACTTAAAGCACGTTTAGTGTATACGATCAACAACATTACGCGATACAAACACTGACACATTAGACACTCACATAAGAAAGGTCGAGTTCACGCGAAGGAGACAGGGACGATAGTGAGACATGAGCAGTGGCGAAGATAAGGGCGAAGGATGGCGACCTGACGACGCCTGGCATCAGACACACCATCATTATTATAAAGACTGTTGAACACACGAGCTAAGGCAGTGGAGATTGTTTGTACTGAGTGCAGAGAGTCCGACCCCGGCAGAGACGCGACACGGACACGGGACGACACGCCCGGGCTGGCGAGGATCACACTCGAATAACTTAACAGAAGAGTGAGCGACATGTGAAAGATGTTCCTTAGTACGACCCTCGGCCTACAGCCTGAACAGCGCACAGCACAGCGTGTGCGGCGTGTGTGTGTCCGTGTGTGCCGGCCGCTAATCGCGCGACAGCGGCGTGCTGCAGGCGGCGGAGGGCGCGCGTCTCGTCCCCGGCGTGTGGGGTCCGAGCGACCCCTCCGACCCCGGAGCGCGCGGAGTCCCCGTTGATCCCCCGTCCGTGTCATCGGCAGGGTCGGGCGGGCCGCACAGCGCCGTGTACACGCTGCTGGCGGACACCTCCCGAACACAACGCTTCTGCTCCGCTGGAACGAACAGTGGGTCATGTTTTGAATATTCTACATGGAGATGGTTTGTCGGAGTCTACGGAGACTGGCAGGAGGCCTTACCGACGAGGTTTTGGAGATTGTCGATAACGACCTCGGTGTTGTAGGTGGCGTCCACGGCTCGCTGGAGGAAGGCGGTCCACGTGCTCAGCTCTGCTTCCTGACAACAAACGATTCATGACATCAGTTAAGTACAGTACCATGTGTCGACTTCCTTTATAAAACAACATCCTACGATTCTCTGTCTAAATCTTATTCCGATGAGTCGTCATATTTATACCTAGTAGGTATTTAATCTCCTTGTGACCCTCCAACACATATTAATATATCTTTATAGATCGTCACCATTCCAGTAGCTCTTGTTTTGACATGCTTTTCTTTAGTTTCACGTGTAGGTATGTATGTATGTATGTATGTATGTGTGTTTGTAACCGACTTCTTCCAAATCGATTTTGACCCATTTTGAATGGATCGATTTCGCTCAAATTTTGTAGGCTTTTCAAGGACTGGTAGCAAATTAATACCTAGTAGATATTATATGAATTTCATCATTAGGATTGCCAGGATTATCATATCATAGATCCTTTACATGAGAGGGAAAGAGATAGAGCTTGCTCGCTCAAGCGCTACTGTATTTGTTGGTAAGCTACGTAGCTGCATTATCAACAGCCAAAAATCAAACACTTTTGATAAGGAGTACACGAATTGGAGACGCAACTCTGTAAACACAGCTGTATGTCCATGGATTAAAAACTAATGTAGCTATTTGATAGTAAAATCAAACATTTGTCGTCTAGAAGATTGACACATCCGCGTAGAAGACAAATTGAACTAAAAAGTAAAAAATAAAATATAGTTTAAAAAAACCGAAAAACATGCTTTTGTAATTAATCCAACTAAAAAGTAAAAAGAAATTAACATTAACAATAACATTGGGCGAAAAATATTAGTATTGTTATGAGAAAAGCATGGGACGCTTTATACCATATCTTTCATACTATTTTTGATCTAATCGTAGTGATCATTTTTGAAAACAGTTTTTGTGAATCTCCAAGGTCACACTAATGTTACGATAATGTGCTTTGTAAATTTAAATGAAAGTATTATTTTTTCGAATATACTATGGGTGCTTTATTTTTTGTTAAAACTACATACTCCCGACGTTTCGGTTATTTTTCAGCAACCGTGATTACGAATCACGGAAAAGTAACCGAAACGTCGGGAGTATGTAGTTTTAGAATAGTAGAATAAATTTTTAGAAACAATAATTCCCATAACCCATCCATGACGTGTCTTTTCTTGGACAAACGAAAACTTTGTTAAAACGTAACATATCAAGCAAGGCGGGATCCCGGTCACTTCGTAAATAACAATTTTGAGATCGTTTGAAATCCATCAATGTCGAAAGTAAGAAATGTTTCGCTTGAAAAGCTAAGAGTCCATCGTTTCATTAAAGAACTATTTACATTTTAACAACTAAATAAATAATAACCGGTTGTCTCTTTAACATTTGTACGTCGTATACGACACGAACGCCCTAAAACGCCCATTATTCATTTAGATGTAAGTATTCATTGTAAAAGAATGGCTGAGGGCGATTGTTATAATTAACAGGAGACCGGTAGCGAGTGAAGCCGCAAAAATACGAGCGGTCAGAGATTACCGGCGTCGAGTTACAGGAGCGACGGTCGGCAGGGTGACACGATGACTTCATGCACGGATAGTGCTAGGAACCTACCGACACCTTCAGCTCTTTTAGGAATCGCCTTTAAAAGTTGAGCTTCGGTTAAACAGTCCTAGTGGGGCTCGTCACATCTGTCGCCGAATGTCGCAGGTGTCTTCTTAGAGTTCATGCTGCCGAGCGTCCATCGTGGTATATTAATAGCGGCGAGGGTCAGGGCCGCGGGCGGTCGCTGCTCTATGTCGGCGTGCCTGATGTCATCCCCAGATGTTCCTCCGCCTCACGTCAGCGCTAGATCCCGATAAATCTTCATTTTGATTATGTCACTTTGATTGAAACAAACGCTTGTCACGTTGAGTGAAATGTAAATTAGCGAGGCGGAAGCTTAACCGCTATCGTTAAGAAGGGTAATGAGTTCTAGAGCTGACGTCACACTGGAGGAGGTCTTCTCAGTCAGCTCCGTGGCGTCACCCAGAGCTGACCGATATAGGCATGACGAACTTCAAATTATAACGTTCAAATGAATCTAACCTTCGCTCTCACTATACTCGTAGACGATATACACACAAACACTGCTTAGACACGTCCGGGCTTATTAACATTAAAAGAAACCAAAGATTAAGTTAAGTTGTACTAATTACGTCTTATGCATCGACGGATAGAGGAATAAAATAAAAATATATCTAAAAAGTATAATGAGCGTATTAAAATGCTTTTCCACCTTCGACGAGGCCGCGACCGTAGGAGGAATATAATATTACACATGATACATCGGAAAATATAAAAATAGCGCATCAATCATTATTATGTGTATGGGCCGGTTTGTATACAACCGAATATGAGACTGAAACACAAGTAAAGAGACTATGGTTGTGTGATGATTCGGAGAATAAGGGCTAAAATACTAGAATCGTCGAGACTGTGAGAGAGAGAGGCCGGCGAGATGGTGAGGGTGGAGGGATCCTGGAGACGAGAGACGAGACGGGTGAAGAGGGCGGGAAGCGGCGGACGGGACAAACACAATAACATGTACAAAAATTATACCATTTGTTAACAAATAGTTTATACCATATATTTTACCTCTCGTTAGACAGTCACGCTCGGTCTTAATATTACTATGAATTTAATTTTCCTAGCACCACATTTCAATACTAAAACTACTGTCACTATTTTCTAAGATATTCGACCTAGATCAGTCCGCTTATTAAGAATTATTCAAAACAAAAACCTTAACCGTGAAACTTTTTAGGAGCCGCGTGTTTCCTGGCCCGTGCCGTCGTTTCACGAAAGTGGGTCAGCGTCAGAGCAAGGTTAAGGACCATCGAGCGAGGTCCCCGTCCTGCGCCCTCCCCCTCTCCCGCCCCGACCCGCTGTATCCTATATTGTGGGTCGTGTCTTTTTGATCTGCTTCAATGACATGTGATTGAGTAAATAGCATTAAAGTGCTTGTTTACAGGAGCGCGTCGGATCATTCAACCTTAATTCGCGAAGCTCGTTAACTCGTCACCGCCTCACTCGCGGGATTGACCTGTTCATTAACCCCGTGGCCAATGTCTCGACGCTGATTGTTGATTGAACCCTAAATAGATTTTAGTCTTTGTTAGACTCGCGGTGACGAGGATCGAACTTATTATATTCTATACAGTTACCAGCTATCATAACTCTGTGTTCGATGTATTTTATAAAGGGCCCGTTATTCAAGACCCCGACCGTTCCGGTCTGATAGCTTGGATAACATCTCTATTCTCTACATACAGCGAAAGGAAATTTAACAGGGATGTATACGAAGTCCGCAGTGAGAAGGATCATAGCCGCACCTTAAAATAATATTACATAGGAAAATAGAACACGAGAAAAACAAAATACTCGTATGTAATGAAAGTACTAAAAGAGGACGCGAGCTGAATCTAAATATTTATCACAAGATTGCAAATTTGGAGTACACGATAAGGGCGTGGAGGCGTGATGCGACACGATCTGTAATCAGAGTGGGTCATACGATACGGAAAACCACGTGTCTTTAGCACAGTGAGGACGGGGCCTTAGGATGGTACGTTACATCGTGTCCAAATATGATGCGGACTCATCGCAAGTCCGGAAGATTTCACTCTAATACATTAATGACGATGGTTTCGAGTTTGTATGTGGATCAATCATCGCTTATAACTTTCACTAACCGCAAGGGATACGAGTAAAGAGCGAGTGAGCACTTCGCACCCATGTGGCCCGGTCCGCAGACCACACTCCTGTGGCCGCTGACTTTCTCCGTCATGACTGGAACAATCGAAGGCTCCCATCACATACTGTTATTAGAAAGCGAAATTACTTTTACATGTGAAATCCATGCACGACAAATTACGCCCTCGCATCCTATGGTGCCGTTAAAACTTTCACAAATTTCAAAAGAGCGCCTCCATTGTGACACATTGTGACATACTGCAGTAATACAATACATTATATTAACCAGAGTTCACTCACATGGAATTATCTAGCTCAGATTTACGGTTATGAACGAATTTTAAATAAGAGCGAGGACAAGCAATTAGCAAATATATTTCTCTATTCAGAGCTGTCCCGACGACGATACTGTTCCTGGCACTAGTGTGACATGTAAAGTGTAGGTATTGGATTTTTTTATTACATAATAATGGAAATAAAAGTAGAAGAGAGTAGCTGTGAAGTCACTATAAACATGTAATGAATACAGCAAGTTAATAGCGGCTGATAAAATCACTAAATTGATATTTTTTTTAACAATAAACAGCGTCATGCGTCGTGTTTATTAAATGGTATTGATAAAATCTATTATACTTTTTTACTTTCAGAGAAACTATTCCGAAGCAACATACATACCGTTACATCTAGTAGTAACTTTATCAAACTTCCCTAAAACACTTCAGCAACCTTTCAAGAGGAGGAAGAGTAAGAACTTCTATCACCCATGTTGAATGAGTACATATTGTTCTTATTCCATTCATTCTAAATAAAATTTAGATCGTTATATTATTTGTATTCACTAAAGCCAGGCAACACAGAACTCCAAATTAACGACAATTACTCCATACCACCTGTGACCCTGTGAGCTACACGCACTGTAACGCGGTGCGCTAACCTCATCAAACCTCTTACACTGAGATCATTAGGAACTAAAATGTTATGCCTTCACGTTACGACTCTTTTACAGAACAATACATTTAGGAAATCTGATTACTACAACCTACCAGCCTGACAAAATATTAGATTCTTTGAGAATGGACTCGCTGCGGGTCGACGACCTCGTGATTAATAAATCGTAGACGTGTATCGAGCCGATATCACCATTCCATAGATTACAATCAGTTTGTTTACACACAAACAAACAGATGGTGTGGCTTAACTGTGTGATTATCGTAGCATTACTGACATAATGACTAAACCTCACTGACACAACGTGGTTATTGAGGAATTACACCCAGCAAACAGATTTAATGACAGAAACATCTATACAAGACGAAGAAAGTGTCACTGATAAATACGATAAGCCATCTGGTTCAACATTTACAAACAATATATTTGTTTGTTCGGTAGCTTACCACGGAGCTGCGGTTCAAACTCAATTAAAAATGTTCCACTTTAATCTACATATTTAATGACGCGGTGTGTAATGCTCTATATGGAAGCTCCGAGCTCTGCTTTTAATAATACACTTTATAGACGCCGTTTATGAAATGATAGAGAAACGGCGAGACGATGAGACGAGTCGAGGAGCCAGGAGACGATGTGAATGACACACAGACAACTTTAATTCACGATATACTTATACTGCACGTCTGTGAGTTCTATGAAGCTATTAATATAATATTCAATGTTTTTCGCAGTGTTGATGAGATGCCGGAATTTTTATTTAAAAAATGTAAAGACAGTATAGCGATACTAGAGTATTAATATAGGGGTTATTCAAGAACTTTAGACTATAAGAGGATCTAAAAAATAAAAAATAAACAGAAACGAGATTATGTCAAGTTTTGCTCGTGTTACTGAGTGATTCGAGTGGCTTGGGGTACTCGAGTGCTCTAATGATCGTGTGTTACACTAATGTGTGTATTTCAGGCAGCATTCGGAAGGCCGCGAACTTCAGTGCGTTATCGTCGTAATAGTCGGCGCACTCCCTTCCCCCTGATAAATTGCTGAACGCATAGGGTCGCCCCCGCGGGCCATGTCTGCCTTCCCAGGATAACACACGTACCGGATATTATGCAGACGCGTGAGAAGCCGGCGGCGATCACTGATTTGAGACTCTTTTTCTGCTTATATTCACATCGTATGCTGCTCTAATACTTTTCAATAAAATTTAAATCATATTTAAAACACGTCGACTAGTGTCTTGATTGTTTCCCTTGCTGTATGATATCGAAGCAGGTCACCATTTCTTTCGAAATGGTCAACTTTCAGGTAATATCAAGTAATGTCGCACCCACAGACCAACACATACACACAGACACATAGACGTTCATCTCGGGCACCGTTAGAGCACGTCCTACATCATCAAGTGAAACACTCGAGATAACAAATTGCTCATCGATGTTTCAAAAACCCAGCTTCACAAAAATATTGAGCTTCACTCGCTCGAGCACGTCGATATCGTGACTAGCAGATTATTTTGATGGAGGTCGGAAGTTGAGATCATCCGTCGATATACGAACATTATACGTCGATGTCTCTCACTGGCGCGGTATTAATAAACTATACTTTTCTCATATTTCACATGAAGATGACATTTCTTATATTAATTATTTTTAATTTAAATTATTTTTATCTAATTTGTACCATTACTTAAAGGAAAACCTTTTGAGACTTTTGGCCCTTGGATCCAAGCCATTAAGTTAACTTGTGCAGCAGTTTTACGAGAAACAATAGTAAACAAACAGATTCACACGGTAGATTTACAACATTTTAAATTTTATCTTATGATGGAGGAACCGGAGACGACGGCAAAACCTGAGAAAGATGAAGGTGAAAGAAATAAAATGTAGAGGAGAACAAAGGATGAAAGGAGGGCGGATGGCAGCAGACGTGACAGAGAAACATTACAAAGTATATACATATACATTGCAAGGAGGAAAACCTGACGAGAAATGAACTGAGTTTCTAGTTTCCTTTTTCAGCCTCGAGTGAGAACAGGTTCAACGTTGCGATTGAACGAATGCGGCCTCGTGGACAGGTTGGGACAGGTCTGAACCTGAACCGGGAGTGGGTCACCAGCACTGTGACGGAGCTCTCGTGCTAACGAGACTCCTGACGCATTTCATATGCATACAGGCAGGATTTTTACACATACACTATGGAGACCAGTGTCTTTTGTTTGCTAACCTTTAGGGAACAGACTACATGATCTTTTACTTATGTGTATTTATTTACACATGGCTTTCGCTGTGTAAAAACTTACACAGACTTAAAGATTTTTCTCGAAAGGTTACCTAATACCTTCTGACTTTGGACTATGAAGATGTGACAAATTGAGCTATGCTCTCACATTTACTACCGAAAATGTATATGTATATGTGTGTTTATGAATGTAGTCGTCACTATTCATTGGACCTTAAAAAAGTGCATGTTGTCCATTGACATCTCAAATTGTAAAACAGCAATCCGAGCGTAGTACGATTAATGGAGCAATGAAAACAGCATCGAGGAGAGCCACAGTAGCTACACTAGTAATGTAGTCTTAATTAACATTCAAGTACACGTTCCAAACACCTCGCTTTATGCTTCACTCTTCACTCGATTATTGAACTTCTTGCAAAAACTCCAATGACGTACGTAGACAAAATATTCTAGTAAACTTTTTCATAGACTTGACTTCGATTTAAAAAGATTTCAACGTAATTTTTATTCATAGTTATATAAACATAAAAATGATAAAAAAACGTAACCAAATGTACTATAGAGCAAAAAAATCCTATTGATGGGAACTTCAATATCAAATACTGTTTATTACGAGATTGTTAAGTGTTTTATTTGTCGGCGATCTAGAATCTAATCTCTAGTTAAATTAACTTCTAGTTAAAGTACAGTAAAATAATAATAAAATGTATGTTTAATCATGAATGATATAAAATGTCTCAAATGGTCTTTGTAAATAATTCAAATCAACGCCACTTAGTCAACAGCATTACTTTTACATATGTGTGAATGGTCATGAAGTCTCCTAGGCCGGCCGCGTGTCGTTTGGTTCGCGTCCGTATCAACAACATGAACAAAAACTGAGGTGGAAGTTACACTAACGACCATTACATGACGTTATCTATTCGTCATTATTACCAGACGATGACCCGCGCCCGACTAATTATTATCGTCCAAACGAATTCAAAAAATCCTTATTATTTAAAGTTGATCCCACGAGGTTCAACTGAGTAACGAATCTTTTTATTTTAAGTAATATTTGTACCATGGCCAATGTCAGTACTATAACTCCTATTAACTGAATAGTCTTCAAACGTAATCAAGGTTCATCCTCCAAGTCCAAACGTCAGCACTATTTCGTGTGGTATTTCAGGTAACGATCAAAACAGATTTTGTATTGATTATCTGGCACCGTGTTTCATAGACGACTGAGTGATGTGTCCGGGTCTGTTTCTGTGTCGTACTTGTGTCTGTGTCTTTGTCGTGCTCTTATTTATTTAAATGTCGTGTTCGTATCTGTTTCATTGTCGTGTCCGTGTCTGTTTGTGTTGTGTCCGTGTCTTTTTGTGTATCGTGTCCGTGTCTGTTTGTGTCTGTTTATGGTTCGTGTCTGTTTGTGTATGGTGACCGTGTCTGTTTGTGTGTCGTGTCCGTGTCTGTTTATATGTCGTGCCCGTTTCTGTTTCTATGTCCGAGAATTATCACCGAACGGTTCGAGCCCTGGACACTTTTTAAATAAAATTTTACACCGAACGGTTCGAGCCCTGGAGACTTTTTTAAATAAAATTTTAATATGTTTACAAGTAATTAAATATATCATAAATACTTTACAATTACTATACGTGGTAGTGGCAAGGTTGTTTATTTTCAAAGCGGCAAGGACACGATAAGACGATAGTACTCGATTTTTATAACTCAGGAACTATTTAGGATACAGATACACGAAACATAAGAACAAAATGTATAATGTAAGTACTTTATAATCAACATATGATACATTACAGTAGGACTTGATCGTGTGAAAACATCTAACAATGACTGAGCTCGCGTTTTCCTCGCGTTGTTTAATAACGTGGGAAATATATTACGATAATACACAAGCGGGACTCGGGAGTCCTCGGAGTCTCAACCGCTCCGTAGTCGGTACGGTTCGCTAAGAGTTTGACGAGGTTTATTATTACCACGTCTAACCAATACCGTCTCTAATTAAATTAGCATATTTATTTTTTTTAGAATTCGTTTTTTCGAATCATTTTTTATATTTATATTACTAGTTTCCCTTTCGTTGTTCTTCTTAATATATGATACTTGATTTGTCCGCGGTTTACTCCGTGTGGACTTCGTTATTAGGCTGAGAGAAGTATATAAAGTATGTTAGAACAGAATAAGTTAGATAATATGGTGAGGAACCAAGGCAGTTCATCTAGATGTCACGTGATTTAACACACATTGCAATTGTTATGCAACGATCCCGCGGGAACTACAAGGAGAGACGGGGTAAATTATACCCTATGTGTTATTACCCTCTAAGTACATAACTGTAAATTTTTATACAAATCCGTTATTCAGTTTTAGCGTGAAAATGCAACAAACTTTCATATATCCAGACAAGTTCAAAAACTTTCACATTTACAAAAGTAGATTGAGTCGTATAGGTAAATTAATTTTATTAATTTGTTCCGGCATATCTGATTTATTATTTAATATAGTATATGCATGTAATTTCTTGTAAAAATTCATGCCAACTAATGAAGGGTCAGAGATATTAAAAAAACCTTACAGGTGATTTTTATTCAACATTTGATATTGAAAAAATGTTAGAATAAATGCCTCACAACATCTGCACTAATTAAAAAAACTGACTAACTTACGACTCATGAGTATACGAATATCGTTGTATGAATTATAGGCGGACGGACGCTACACACAAGTCTCTCAGAAGGTGACTCTCACTGGTGTCACTAAGGCTGTCTTGCTCTTGCCACATTTTTTCAAAGACCCAGGAGTACAACTGTTCAGTAACTCATTATAGTACTCACCATCTTAGCGAGCATGGAGTCCATCTGTGGCTGATGAGCGGCCGTCAGCAGATGTCGGATACGCGAGGCGTTGGCGACGCACTGTGCCATGCAGCGCTGCAGCGCGGCGGCGTGCCTGACGAGCGCTGCCGACAGCGGCACGGCGTCCCCCCCGCTTCCGCCCGCCCCACGCAGCACGGACTCCAGCACCCCGGCGTGCTGCGACACGAACTCCACGCAGCGCTGCAGCTCGGCTGCCTCGCGCTGCTGTCTCTCTAGTGACGCGAGCGTTACATACACTAACATGAGTAATGATTCTAGTCACTCCCAACTTTAATTATATATCCATTGTAAACTATAAAGACGAATTTTACTTAATACGATACTGTTTAAACGAGTTCCTTTTATTAAAAGTAAAACATACCATCTCATATACATATAAAATAGTTCTCACTCCGGACTCTCCTCTCCCTCAAAAGGGATCGGTGTCAATATGTAGTCTTTATATTATAGTTCTTAAACAGACTGACAAACAAAGTTTCATCACAGAAACAATTTTTACTTTTTACTTAATCAATTACAAAAACTCATAAAAATTAAAAAAAAATCTATGATTCACAGTGTGGGTTGGATGTCACTTGTCTACTGTGATACAGACTACCAGACAGTGTTTCTGTTAAATTGTTCAGCTAAAAAACAAATACTAAGCAATCCAATTAAACCAGTAATTATCATCTAAGTTCAATTAATACTATATTAAAAAAAAAAGTGTTTTATATAAACATAAGGATACTATAGTATTTAAATTGAATTTACATACAAATATTATTGCTAATTTGTAATGAAACATTCAACTAGTTCTTAAGAAATGTTTATCTTCTAATTCATATATAAAAAATATAGATAAATTTACTATGAGACCAGTTCAATCAAAACATATACATACATACCAATTTTTAATTCTATTATTTTTGTATTAATTGTAGCTATGCAATGTATACAAAATAATAAAAGTGTATGTTAAAGGTAAAACAAATTAAATTAAATATTAATGTATTCACCATGGAACTCATATATTCTTTGGGTCCTTCTCTGATATTTTTCCTCCTGCAGCTGTCGATCTGCTTGGGCTTGCTTTTCCCGCGCTTCGAGGACTTCAAGGAATGAAGAAAATAAAGATTTTCTCTCGTTTGTAACGGTTTCTTGCATCTTTTTTTAATAATATGTGAATTAATGAAAAACTTTTTGGATACTATTAAATACAAAACTTAATAGCCGTTTTTCATTGAACTATATTAAAAGAAACAATAAATATTTTAAAAATTATTTAACAAAAACTAAATCAAAATAAAACTAGACCACCTTCTTCTACGATATACAGACACTAACTGACATTATTAAGTTTGAAATTCAACCTTGTCCATATTTCAAACCGTCACAGTGATGTTTGTTGCGTTCTAAAACATATCGGTTGCAAATACTAATAGCAATTGGAATAAATTAAAAGAACAAAAGAATATATCCAATACTATATAAATTAAAAAAAAATACTTTTTTGATTACATATAATATTGGGTAACTAAGCCACACTTCTTCTTGTTTACGAACTGTATCCGTAACTGTATAAGAAAATTAAAAACTTCAAAAGGGATCTATGGTTTTTATTGGAGGATTCAATTGATCGCTCATTTATGACAATGACATTGGTAGAAATAATGTCAAAAGCCGAGTAAAAGAACAGACTCATGATTGTCGAAAATTGAACATAAGCGTTTGTGTCAATCATTGTGTGCGGCTGTCAAGAAAATAGAAACTTGTAATTTAAAGTTGGAAAACAAATCAAATTATAAAGATGGCCCGTGAAAGTAGTGCTGGTTTTGATAGGCACATTACCATTTTCTCTCCTGAGGGCAGACTTTATCAAGTCGGTAAGCAACTTCTGAATTATATTCTGAATGCTGAAACCGCATCTTAAAATGAGAATCCGAATTATTTACTGTGTTTAACAATATTAGAATAAACAGCAACTTTAATTTATTAAAATTGGTGTTGTAAACTATGCAGTTAAAATGAAATCAATAATATGATATATGTATAATAATAATGCTCTCAAATGTGTCACCATAAATTTCAGAATATGCACTGAAAGCTATCAACCAGGGTGGGCTCACTTCTGTGGCTCTGCGCGGGACGGATGCGGCCGTGGTGGCAGCGCAGCGCAAGGTGCCCGACCGACTACTCGACCCAGCATCTGTCACACATCTCTTTAGACTCACCGATAGAATTGGATGTGTTATGACTGGCATGACAGGTAGCTTTTTGATTTACTTTATTGTTTTCATATGAAAGTAATTTTGATATGTGTAAATTAGCCTAATTATACTCTTGTAACTTGTTTAGTGATCCAAACCATTGAATGTCTTTTGTTGAAATTATATTGAAAAAGATCATTAAAACATGAACTGTATATATTAAGACAAATAATTATATGTATTATCTCCAACTACAGTTCTGACATCACACATCATAGAAAATCTCATAATATTTCTTTATTCTTCTCCCAGAGGATGTGATCTATTATAGAATGCCACCAGTTTGAGATCCAGAGGAAATATAACTATCTTTACATTACATGTCATGTAATGTAATGCTGTCATGTTTAATATCATTAAATATAGTTTTTATGTTCCTTGTAGCGGACAGTCGCTCCCAGGTACAGCGTGCGCGGTACGAGGCCGCTAACTGGACCTACAAGTATGGCAGCGCCGTGCCAGCACATGTGTTGTGTCGTCGCGTGGCTGACGTGTCCCAGGTGTACACGCAGAATGCAGAGATGAGACCGCTTGGCTGCAGTCAGTACACTTCCATACTATAATATAATTACCAAATCTAATGTGATCCTCCCTCATACTATTGTATAATATATAGAATGATTCAGTATTGGGGTTTATGGTACATCTACCAAGACTGGGCTTTATACTAAAATTTAAATCCAGTTGACATGAAACACTTCAAAAGTTATGTTAAAGTTATGATCAGGAGCTTCACTCACGAGAAATGAATATAAAATGTGTATTTATTGAATGTAAATGAGGGTGAGAGATGTGGCTGGCAGGTATGATGTTGATCGCGTACGACGACGAGACCGGTCCGTGCGTGTACAAGACGGACCCCTCCGGGTACTACTGCTCGTACAAGGCGGTGGCAGCCGGGGCCAAGGCCACCGACGCTGGCGCCTACCTGGAGAAAAAACTCAAGAAGCGAGGCGACCTCTCCGAGGACGACGCCGTGCAGCTCGCCGTCAGCTGCCTGGCCGCCGTGCTCAGCGTGGACTTCAAAGCCGCGGAGATCGAGGTCGGAGTCGTCTCCAAGGAGCGGCCGGACTTCAGGTCTGTCTACATCTTAAAGACATTGTTTTACCACATCTTGTACTGAATCTCATTTTCGTGTACATTTTTAGAGTGCTGACGGAGGCGGAGATCGACAGACACCTGACCGCGATCGCTGAGAAGGATTAGGCGTCAACTATTTTCCGATAACTATTTTAATAAAACATTTGTTTAAAAAATATCGTTTTATTGGTGGTATATTAATTATCGACCCCGGCACTAAGCGGGAAGCTCTGTGAGCACCCCGCCAGCTCCGCGTGGGACGTCGGCCAGAAGATGTCGCGGTATCTCGGGCACCTTTTCGGCCGCCTCGTGCGCCTCGCAACACACGGCCAGCCCGTACAGCGGCGTCTCGAAGCGGCGCGCCCGTCTCAGCTCCCTCAGCCACGACACGCGAGCACACGCGCTCTCACAGAACACGGCCTCGCGCACCTCGCTCACGGACACGAAGGGCTCGTTCAGCACCAGCACGACGAGCGCGCGCCCCCCGCCCGCCACCAGCGACCACACGTAGCGCGGTGTGGGGAAACGCTCCCCTCGCAGACGGACGGGTCTTCGACCGTCTGCCGCCCGCAGCGCGCCCTCCCCGTGGGTTCCGCTCGCCACGACCAGTCCCCCGCGAGCCCTCAAGAGCCGCGCTACGTCTCGCTGGAGGTGTCTCCAGTTCCCCTCGGCCACGCTTGTCCACAGTGCTACCTTGTTGGTCGTGAACTCCGCCACGCGCATATTCTGATCGTCGAAGTAGTGCGGCGCCAGCAGCCGTCCGCTCGTCAGCCGTTGGCTCGCGAACGAAATGCGCTCATGCTTAAACAGCTCGTGCAAACGCCGGTTCAGACGCTCGTCGTCCGAGTACAACTTCTCTGCGACGGCTCGCGTGTTGGCGTCGAACATACCGTTCAGGTTTCCGAAAAGCGTGAGCGGCGAGCTGCGATCCGAGTGAGGTGCAAGGCGCAACTCGTGGGAGGCGGAGCTGACGGCTTGCGTGAAAACCGGCAACCCGCGGTCCTCGTCGAAGCAGACGAGCGCCAGGTGCCGCGGGCCGGCTGACGACTCTTGGAGCTGGTAGGAGTGACCCTGGAGCGGCGGCGCACAGCCCTCCACCTGTAGAAGGAGCACAATTAGGAAATCCAATCGAAAATCAATATCTAACCTTTAAATCAATTTGAAGTGAGCTCACCGAATGTAGAGCGTCCCCGAACATGTCCTGCTGACAGGCGAGGTCCAGCACGTGCCTGAGGGTGGCCTCGCCCGCGACTCGCAGCAGGCCGGCCGAACAGCGCGCCGTCACGGTGGCGCGCAGCGGGAACAACACGAACCGAGAGGCGCCGCACGACAGCGTAACCTCGTCACCCTCCGCCACCAACACGGAGCCGTTGTGCGCGCGGTGTGACGTCACCAGCGGCATGTTGTCCGGGATGCACTCCGGACACTCCAGATCGAACACGCATGACGCTACGATACCAAACATACTTCTACTATACCGATATAGAGGACCGACATGACCGAGACGAAGATCTTTACACGTTGTGTAATTATTAAATTATTTGGTT
Source organism: Danaus plexippus (assembly GCF_018135715.1). Taxonomy (NCBI): domain Eukaryota; kingdom Metazoa; phylum Arthropoda; class Insecta; order Lepidoptera; family Nymphalidae; genus Danaus; species Danaus plexippus. The sequence goes on from NC_083545.1 coordinate 101,410, forward strand.
TGTTTTTATAAAAAGAACGACACTTCTCTTTCGATAAGTGAAACAAATAGAATTTATTAATCTGTCCGCAAAACATCTATTAAAAGGATGACGTCATAATTATTATTCGGAGGCTTTGTTTTTGAGACAAATGCGACCTAATATTAGAAATTTAAAACACACACCATCGATGTATGCAAGCTTTTTGTATTTTTTTTTATTCTAAATTAAAATCTAGATCGTCAAAAACAAAATTCTTAGGAGGAAAATAGATACATGTTATAAGACTAGCTGCCGTTTTAATGGACGCCAGCGACTTGAACTCACATTCTGTCGTATAAATCCACGACCAACAGCACAAGAGGATCGCAGCCTGCAGTAGCCTGCCCATGGCGGAGACTGTATGAAGCGCGTCTGTCTCCGGCCGAGGTTCGGGTGGCGGCACATGATAACCTCTGACACGAACGTATCGTGAATTCCTTGAACACTTGTTCGTTTCTATTTATTTATTGTCGCCCTACTTACCAGTAGCTCGACGGCGTCATTCAGTTTTGACTCCCTCCCTTATGATAGGACTACTATATTGATTGATATATACGAGGAAGTACCCCGGGGAGTCCATACATACAAGTATTATTTTATTTATATTTTCATAGTATTGAAGTCCTTTTAGATATTGCAATTTTATGTTTAGTTACGACTGATAAAAATAAGGTGCTCGGAACAGGGTTCAATGAAATACAGACATGACCGTGGGTCATTTATTATGAACATAATATACACTGGCGATATTTATTTATAAAAGCGGATAGAAACCGACGTGACATACAAACATACACTCTACAATACGACGGGAAATAATATTGTAACGGAACAGACCAATAAAAAGATCATTTAAAAAATGTTAGTCCTATTTAATAAATAGCATTTCAGGTTCATTAAATTTACCAAATACATGGACGCCGTCAAGGACTCGACGGCAATGACGACGTTTAATAAGGAAAAGTCACTTATAGTTAAGATCGTGCGCAGTAGAGACGAGCACGCTGCAAAATACAATACATGAGAACAACAGAGCACAGAGGTCCCGAGACACTGGCAGGGCGGCCGGCGATGTGATGGTGAAACGATCTGCAGCTCACGTTGAACACACATTAAATAGGAAGAAACAATAAAAAAAAACTACACTAATATTTCAATATTATTTCCATTTCCATCTAATGACGTCACGTGACGTGCGTGACGTCATTCAAGCTACTCTAACTATCGTCGATCTAAGACTGACGAACGACGACAACTATTACGATAAAAATGTACAAATTTATTTTCCGTGATATTCATTGGATAATCGTTGTAGAGAATTATTGCACACGAATCACTCTCGCTTAAAGCTATGAGAAAAACAAAAAATGTAGCTCGAAAAACGAGGGCGCCGTTACGGACGTTACGGAGTCCGAGGAGATAGAGAGGATCCATCGAAACATTGACATACGATGAGATACGAAACACGAGGCGAACGGAGCGGCCCACATCGGAACGGCACGAGGAGATATAACACGCGAGATATACAAATAATAGAGACGAGGACGACCCGCCGGCGACGAGGCGGCGACCGCGACACGACCGACGGGACGGGACGGGACGCGGCGGTGCCGGTGGAGGTGGAGGCGAGCGAGTCTACGAGCAGCAGGCAGGCGCGGCGCGGGCGGGCGGCGCGCGGGAAGGGCGGCGCTCCACGGCGATGCGCGCCAGGTCCGCCTCCGCCTCGCGCCCTGCGCTCTTGTCCAGGATGGCCTCCGCCAGCTCCGAGAAGGCGCGCTCGATGTTGGTGTTCGACTTGGCCGACGTCTCCATGAAGCGGATGCCGTGCTCGCGAGCGATCTGACAACAGACAGACAGGTCAAAACTACTCCATAGATTGATAAAATATCACATGAACTTTGAGCCTCAAAAATGACTCCTGTTTTAGAATAACATATAAACACTGAACACAGAACAAGCTTTCGTATGTTGGTCTGTTCACATCATTACATACGCATTTACCAACAGAATATTTAATATGAGTTTTTTGAATATGTAACAGTTTCCTTAAATATTGTCAACTAATACCAAAACACTTTTCTACTACTTTTCGCTTCATGTCGGTGTTCCATCATCACATCATTTCATTAACCAACATATTGTATATACAAATGGGGTCTCCATTGAAATATCATACAACATGTGCACACTAAAATATGCTTACAAGGTCAATTTAATTGGGGTCAATATTTTTTTGCAATATAAAATCTTATTAATTTTTTTTATATTAAAGCAGATAAATATTTGTATATACAGGTTTTTATAAATTGTGCTTCTTCATAGTTAATTTACTGATACAAGTATTTTGTAAACAAAGATTAATATTAATAGATTGGTCAAGTTAAGGAATGAGTAATGTGACCTCCTTGGAGATAACATGCACTTGTGTTTAATATGAACAATGCTCACAGCTTCTCCCCTCTCTTTGCTGACAACTCTCTTGTCCTCCATGTCACACTTGTTGCCGAGGATCATCTTCTCCACATCCTCGTTAGCATGCTATAAAAGAAACATGATAGTGATTACAATATAATAGAATATTTAACTTAATGTGTACATTAAGGTCACTCCCTGTTTGGTTAATACCAACCTCGTCTATATTTCTTAACCACTTCACAATATCATCAAAAGTTTTTTCATTTGTTATATCATACACCAGCATGATCCCCATCGCCCCACGGTAATATGATGTAGTGATGGTGTGGAACCGTTCCTGGCCTGCCGTATCCCAGATCTGCAGTTTGATTTTCTTTCCTCGTAATTCAACAGTCTTAATCTTAAAATCTATACCTGTAATATATTACAAAAATATAAATGATATTTTCTCAGGAAGCACATATTCTGTTCATCATAGAATGAGACATAAGCATGACTATATATATATGTTAGTGGTTTATTCCTTTTAGGTAGGGTCAGCAATTTTTAGTGCTTTAAATAATAAAAAACGTCAGCTATTGAGTATGAATACATGTCATCTATGAATTCTGTAGCATATATTTTTACTTTACTGATTATGTTTAAATAATCGGAAACAATAAATAACAAAGGGTCACAGTTTCATACCAATTGTTGAAATAAACGTTGTTGTAAAGTGGTTATCTGAAAATCTAAATAGTATACACGTTTTTCCAACTCCAGAATCACCAATTAATAATAATTTAAATAGCAGATCATAGGTTTTTTTTGCCATTTTGCTATATTTACTGCAGTAACGAAGCTATCAAAGTTTTTCTGTACAAAAAAAATCATCCGACCGAGACAATGACAGCTCAGTAATCAGTCACAAATGGACTTGCTACATAAAAAAAATATATGTTAGATGCTAGTCAAATGGAAACAATAGGACCAGAATGCAACACCTACACACAATTATCATTGCTCTATTTTAATATTAAATCTTGCACAAGAACAAATTTAGAAACTCATCTAGGACCGCCTCATTCAATTCAGTTTTAATAGTATTTTAAATTTTAAAACTGAATATAATTAAAGCAAAATTATAATAAAATTTTCTAATGAACCCTTTTATTACTATATGTTTATATATATAATTTTTTAACGATTTTTGTATAACGATTTCATGTATGCAATTGATTCATTTGAATATTTTTAATGCTACAATAAATAGCAATGTTTTAATTGTCTGTAGTAGAAGTTATACTTTCTTATACCTATATAAAACGTGAATTTTTTATAAGCTTTCTCTTGTAGTGTTTTGACTAACTTTATAACTTCAAATAAAAATAAATTAAAATTGACTGTAACAAACTCTCAAAAATAATATTGCTTTATTATATGATCCATTTAATAAATATAAGCGTTGGTCTTCAATTAGCTTGGATTTTATTGTTGTATTTTAAAAATTATTCATAGTTGCTAAAATAGATTTAGTTATTTTATTTTCATTTGAATAAATATTTTTTCGTTTCACATATATCATTATGATTACCATTCATACAATCTGTTATCTGTCTTTTATGTATATTGTATTATATTGCTTGTCAAGTTGGCAAGTTGGCAATATTAAAAGTTGAGTTTCTTGTGTTTGTGAATTGCGCGGTGTACTATTATTTTGTTGTGCGTCTTTTTTGCTTGAATCGATTAGAACTGAACATATAATCAATATAACATTACGTTCTTACAGAACATCTTTGTGTACGTGTATGATGTAGGATTCTGTTTAAAAAGAAAATTAATTCACTAGCAAAATGCACCGAAGAGGCGGGAAACGCATCCGAATGGATGACCCTCCCCCGGAGTATGTCAATCCTATGACACCGGCTACACCTATGACCGATTACGGTGGACAATCTGTACACGAGCCGGAAACCCCCAGCATTAATTATGCTGGCTTTAACACTGGAACCGTGGCAAACTCAACAGTAGGAGAGTCCAACAGAGAAGATATCGAAGAACATCAAGAGGAAGAAACGAGGTCACCGTCGCCAGCACCGACGAAAAGAGTAACTCGTAGCAGAGGACGAGGTGGGGATGGAGGATATGTGGGAAGACTGGCTGAGTCACCACCTCCGCCACCGCTCCGAAGAAGAGGACGAGGTGGTCGCGGCCGGGGACGAGGCAGGGGAGCCCCCCCACCACAGGCGTACTCTCCGCCTCCAGTATTGCTGCCAGGAGATGATGAAAACAGTCTTTACAATATCCTCCGGTTTAATAAAACAGCTATAAATGTAAGGCTACTCATTAAGTTTATTCAATTAGAATCAGCTGTCTGTGAATAGTTATTTGTTAATAAAATTTATATTATAATTTAACAGATTGATTCCTGTCCATAAGTACATATTAAATATTTTTAAATTCAGGTAATAAATAATAAAAGCATTTATAAAATATCATAAATTTTAATGCAGCAAGTGGTAGACATGTGGATAGAGGAATACAAGAGTAACCGTGAGAGTGCACTGGTTCAGCTGATGCAGTTCTTTATTAATTCCTCTGGATGTCGGGGAAAGGTCACACCCAACATGGCTCAGATGGACCATACCCTCATTATCAAGAAGATGACCCAGGAGTTTGATGAGGTAGCATGAATAAGCTTCAGTTTTGTACAATTGGAATATACACTAAGGTTGACTTTTTTATGGTAATTAAAATCAAACTATGTTTAAACTTAATTTTACCAGGAAAGTGGTGAATATCCATTAATAATGTCAGGACACACATGGAAAAAGTTCCGATCTAACTTCTGTGAGTTCATCCAAACTCTGGTGAAGATGTGTCAGTACTCCATCATATACGACCAGTTCCTGATGGACAACATCATATCCTTGCTCACGGGGCTGTCTGACTCTCAAGTGAGAGCATTCAGACACACCGCTACACTCGCTGGTATGTACATAACAGACACAAGTTTAAGGACCCAGGTTTAGTTTTCATCAACATTTTTCATTTGTAGATTACAAAGTGATGACGAAATGTTTGCACCTTCATTAAACAGATATTAAGAATCCTTCAAAGTTTAAGTCTTTGTATAAGGAGCCTTTAATGAGGGAATACATTGACCGAGTCACACATATGTAACTTATATTATGTTTGTGGTCCCTCCATATGCCTTTAATGGTGTTTGTTATTTCATCAACAGTTCCTGTAGTAGTCCAAGGCAACCAAAAAATAGATATCAGCATTTTGATAATGATTACCTTACAAACAAAGTATCCATTATGTTGCAATGTGCAGTGATGAAGCTGATGACGGCGCTGGTGGACGTGGCACTGCTCACGTCTGTCAACTGCGACAACTGTCTGAGGCAGTACGAGGCCGAGCGGCTCAAGGCGCGCGACAAGAGAGCCAGCGAGCGGCTGGAGGTGCTGGTCGCCAAGAGACAGGAGCTGGAGGAGAACATGGAGGAGATCAAGAACATGCTTTCCTACATGTTCAAGTCCGTGTTCGTGCATCGCTACAGGTGACACACACACAAACACACGCGCGCGGCACTGTCCGCGACTTCCTCTTAAAGAACGCCGTCGACGGTCACGATTGCTGTTTCAGAGACACCTTAGCCGAGATCAGAGCGATCACCATGTCCGAGATCGGGATCTGGATGGAGAAATTTCCTGCTCATTTCCTGGACGATTTGTATCTGAAGTACATCGGTTGGACTCTCCACGACAAGGTGACTTTACAAAGGAAAATAACGACAAAACTGTTCAAAATTCTCTCAGTAACTGCGATATTTTAGTTTCATTTAACATTTTGATTGTAATTCGTAACTGTAATTTAAATGAAAGTAGTACTTTCAGCAACCGTGATCACGGTTGCTGAAAAGTAACCGAAACGTCGGGAGTGTGTAGTTTTTTACAAAAATAAATCTCGCGTAGTTTATCCGAAAAATACTAGTTTCATTTAAATGAATAAAACTCGCGAAAATCTTAGATCTCATTTCGTAACTGTAATTTTTTTTTCATCTTAAGAATTTTCTGCATGCAGGTGGGCGAGGTCCGTCTCCGCTGCCTGCAGGCGCTGCAGCCGTTATACGAGTGCGAGGAGCTGAAGAGCAAATTAGAGCTGTTCACGTCCAAGTTCAAGGACCGCATCGTGTCAATGGCCCTCGACAAGGAGACCGAGGTGGCCGTCCACGCCGTGAGACTCGTCATCGCCATACTCAAGTGAGTGCCGGCTCTGAACGGCCCCCTCGCCTCCATTCCACCCTTCCACCCTTCCAGCTCACCATACCACCCTTTGCAGGATGCATCCCGACGTCCTGACCGACAAGGACTGCGAGAACGTTTACGAACTGGTGTACTCGTCGTGGCGCAGCGTGGCTGCGGCGGCGGGGGAGTTTCTGAACGTCCGCTTGTTCCGCCCCGATGACCCGGGCGCTCCGCCTGCGCGCTCGCGGCGCGGCAAGCAACGTCTACCCAACACGCCGCTGGTGCGCGACCTCGTGCAGTTCTTCATCGAGTCGGAGCTGCACGAGCACGGCGCCTACCTCGTGGACTCCCTCATAGAGTCCAACCCCATGATGAAGGACTGGGAGTGTATGACGGACCTGCTGCTCGAGGAGCCCGGGCCCACCGAGGAGCCGCTCGACAACAGACAGGTCGCCTGATGTAGTCTCTCATAACACACAGTTTCTTAGGATTTGAACTGAGAGACTAAACAAATGACTCTCGTAAAACGTTACACTAGCTTTCTCATATATTCCAATAACAATCATTAATTTATATTTATAGTCTCTTCATTTTGTGGGACTATAATATTTTACCCAACTCATGGGTTGTTTTTTGAGGTAGCGTACAAACATGTAAATTCTCGTCTCTATCATATTAGTCAGTTACATGAAATCAACAGTGGTGCTCTTTCTGAATCACGAACAACCATCAGGAATCGTCCCTGATCGAGCTGATGGTGTGCTGCGTGCGCCAGGCCAGTACGGGCGAGCCGCCGGTGGGTCGGGGCGCGTCCCGCAAGCAGCACCAGGCGCTGTCCAAGGACCAGGCCAAGGCGGCCAACGACGACCGCGTCAAGATGACAGCACACTTCATGGTGGCGCTGCCGGCGCTGCTCGACAAATTCTGCGCCGACCCCGAGAAGCTCAATAACCTCGTCACCATCCCGCAGTACTTCGACCTCGAGCTCTACACCACGCAACGGCAGGAAGGAGTGAGCGCTCGTCAGACACATCGACGCCTCGTGGATAAGACCCACGGTCACTGATGATCCCGTTCTCCTGCCGCAGAATCTGACGCTGCTGTTGAACAAGATCCGGGAGATCGTCAGCACTCACACCGAGGCCGAAGTGCTGGAGACGTGCGGCCGGACGCTGGAGTACCTGTGCAGCGAGGAGCATGCAGTCTACACGCGCTGCAACGTGGCGCGCGCCACGCTCACCGACATGTGCGTCAACAGATACAAGGAGGCCATCGACGACTACCGGAACCTCATCGAGGGGGTACGACCCGGCCCGACCGCTCGTCTCTCGCCCCGCCGACCGCTCATCCACCTCTCGTGTTCCGCAGGGGGAGACTCCGGACGCCGACGAGGTGTTCAACGTGATCAACTCGCTGCGCAAGGTGTCCATCATGTACATGTGCCACAACCTGAACGACACCAACATCTGGGACTCGCTGTTCGAGGACCTGCCTAAGTGCGTATCGCCGGGGCTGATGCCGACGCAGGCGCTGGTGTACGTGGTGCGCGCCTGCTTCTACTCCGTGCTGTGGTCGCTGCACGAGCTGGACGAGCGCGGCGGGGACCCCGCGCCCCTGAGGGAGCGACTGTTGGCCTACGCCGCTCACTGTCGCAATATCGTCGCGGCCGGCGCGACACCCGACCTCAAGGAGGAGGTGAGACTCACCGGCCTGCGCCCCCCGCCCCACGCCGCCCCCGCCCCGTCTCACAGTCGAGGAGTTCCGTCCGCAGGCCTACACGAGTCTCTGTGACCTGCTGATCTTCTTCGCGGAGTGTCCGCGCGGCGGCTCGTCGGCCCCGGGCGCCGGTCTGCGCGCTCTGGAGGCGGACAGCGCCACTATGGACCTGCTCAACGCCTTCGTGCAAGAATTCGTGTTCGTCCAAAACAACTACGGTAACGCCGCGTTTCCTTCCCCCTCCCTCTCCGGCGGCTGTGTGTGTGTGTTTGTGTGTGTGTGATGTGTGTGACTGGGATCGTTTGACCGTATGTCCCGTCTTTAATTTCGCGCCTCCCGAACAGTTCGTGATAATTCCCCTAGTTCATTTCTGTAACTTTTCTCCTCCGTATTTCTATCGAATGCCAATCCAGAACGTGCGGATGATAACCATTGTAACTTGTTGCGTGCTTGATATCGTTTTGTATTTAAGGTGTCCCAACAGACATAAAATCTAAGCCACTTTCCGTCGCACCCTTCCCGTTCTTTTGATAACAATTCTGTCATTCAATAATACCGCAACATACTCTGGATACACCATCACGAGTCCCCAGAGCCCGCCGGTCGCGGGGGAGCGACGCTGAGAAAAAAATATGCATTATTGAAGTAAATCTGTAGTGAGCCGAGTGTGTCGGGTGTCTCGCGTGTGTAACGTGCTGTGTTTGGTTGCATGTCACCTCGCGCGGTCGTCGGACGCTCGGTAAGCAGTCACATTTCTCCCGGACGGCGTATTTTACCTTAGTAATGCAGCGACCGCCCGCGCCCCGCCCGGCCCGGCCCCGGCCCGCGCGGGCGGTCGCAGCCGCGTCCAATAATGCATATTTTAGTCTCGTCCCTCGATCTCGCGCGCGTCCGACCCGAGCGCGTCCACTAACATTACTAAGGGAAAATTGTCGCGGCCGCTTGTTACGGCGACCCCGGACCGACTGCCCGGCTCCCCGGGCCTGGCGGGTCCCGCCCGGTCCGACTCCTCGCTCGGTTCAGGGTCGCCGCCTCTGTTCTCTGACACGCTTCAAGTTTCCGTGACTGAGCATGTTCGGTCGTCACAGTTTATGTTTTTGTTGCCTTCTCATTCTTTATGTTGGTATTATCTCGTCCGTGCCCGATCAGCCTCCGCCCCGGACGGTCCGCAGCTGCTCCCTCTCACTGTGGTCAGCCCCGGCCACTCTATTATACGATGAACGCGGTCTCCGGGCGAGCTTCTTATCCTTATTATCATTCAGTAGCTTATGATTTAGTGTGAAGCATGTTCCATATTAAGTGTTTATGACGTACGACACTCGTGACTCAAGGATCGCTGTCGACCGACGGCTTCCGATGACATCGTTTTAAACGTCTCGAATCTAAAGCCACTCTTCGCGTTATAAAGAGCTGTGGAGTCGAAGCCGCAGCCGAAGCGGTCGGATGGCAGTGGTGATGCGAAAACTGAGTCACGTGGCTTTTAATATGATAAAAGTAGCCGGTCTCTAAAGTCCAGCGAGAACAGAGCCGATCACGATATATGAAGTGGTGGCGAAGAACAGACTAGACGTCTAGAGACCGGCGACGACACAACTACAACACACGCTACAACACACCTCCTTACAGACGGACAAGACGAGAGACGGATAGAGGAGCTCCACAAAAGAAGGAACTTCTTGGCCGCCTACTGCAAGCTCATCGTGTACAACGTGGCACCGCTGAGGCGCGCCGCAGAGGTCTTCAAACACTACATACGGGTAGGTACGGGGACGGGCGCTCCCCGGCGAGTCCCCTCGACGCTCATGACAGACCGTCGCTTACAGTGCTACAACGACTACGGAGACATCATCAAGGCCACGCTGAGTAAAGCTCGGGAGATCAACAAGCTGGGCTGCGCGCTCACCATGCAGCTCGCCATGCAGATGCTGTTCACGGACGTGCTGCGGCTCCACCCGCGACCCTCGCGACAACTCACCGAGTTCCTGGAGGTCAAGGAGCTCGCCAAGCGGTTCGCGGTCATGTTCGGGCTGGACGCCGTCAAGAACCGCGAGGCCCTCACGGCGCTACACCGCGCCGGCGTCGCCTTCGCCGCTCTCGAGGGCCCAGGCCCCGGCCCGCCGCCCAATCTTCTGTTCCTAGAGCCACTGGCCGAGTTCTCCGCCAAACTGCTCCGTCAGGACAAGCGTGCCGTGCTCAAGGTAAGAGTCCGTTCCCTCGGCCCCGGCATGCCTCGTGCGACCGTTTCATCACGACCATGTTCAGTTCGCAGAGACCAAGTTCTCGAGCATGCAGTGGGGCGAAGAGTGGGCGCCGCTGCTCGCCTACAGGAACTCGCTGCTCACGGACGCCCCGGACGAGAGGCCGCCGCCCGCCAGGAGACACTACACGAGACGCACGCGTGAGTACAGATACTAACAGACACAATCCCCCCCGGACCACCCCCCGCCTCACCCCGCGTGTCCATGTTGCAGGTGGTGGAGGAGGCGGCGCGGCGCCCGAGTCTGACGATGCCGACGACCCGCACTACTCAGACCCCGAGATATGAGGACACACACACGTCGTCGTCTCGTTCATGTACTACAACTATATTATATACATTTCCCACTAGTTCCTCTCCATCTCCTCTTCATCGCCAAGGAGTCGTCCCTTATTGTTATGACCGGCCAGCAGTCTTTATATAAAGTATATCCGCCACGAGCCGCCCAACACATTCAACACGTCGTTCAACACCCCTGAAATGTGCGAGGTCGGGTGGGGAGAGGTCCTCGCCCCCCAGTCTTCCGTCGACCGGGTCGCCAGCTTCATCATCGAAGCTTCACCCCGGTTTGTTAGTGATGCACACGATATATAATCCCGTGACGTGTCGGCCGATATCACGAGTGAATAATGTTATTTGCAATGTTCGCAGTTTGTAAAGGCCGACAGGAACAGCTGGAAACACGGGGGCCGGTTGAGTTGAATTAGAAATGGTCATATTTTTTTATTTATTTGATTTCTTCACCTCAGCTAAGGTTTTGGTTGCGTTCAAAAACTATTTAGCATTCCATTTGAAATGTGCTTCTGTGCCAAATGAGAACGGACGTAATAAAAGAGGCCCATCACTATTGATCCCGCACCAGGGGCCGGTAGACACGACATGGGGTATCGCAGCGCGCCCCGCTACGAGGGCATGTGTTGGCGGAACTCCTCGTGACTGTGTTTTAACTAGTCCATTGAGTGATTCAGTATGAATATCGGAATGTGTTGAAGTGGATGTTCCTCCTGTCCCCGGACCGCGGGACGCTCGCTGCAGCACCCAGAGGACGACCTGTCCCGGACGACAACTGACCCTCGTCACCAAACTCACGAGGGTGGGTATCTTGAATAGTTTTACGCACAGCGGCACTCTTAATGTGAGTCTCGTTGAAAACTCGTCTGATATCCCTTCACTATTTTCGCCTGCCCTTCCATGTTTGAGGCGATGACTGATGTTATTTTTATCGGCATAGATATAAACTAACTCTATAAAGATCTTTTTCTTGATCTTCTGTGAGTAGAGCAGTACACCTAACTTCTTTCAAACACCCAGACTTTAAACGTGTACGGGGCCACGTGGGGCAGGTATGCCATACTGTGTAGATGTTGCATCGATTTTTATCTTTTATTCCTTGTATATTGCGTGTGCTAGTAACTCTCTGGCCCAGAGGCTTGCTCGGTTTTGCGTTTATAATTTAACACTATTCTGAAAAGAAAAAACCTTTTCACGAAAGTACTAAGTATCCGCCTAACCTACTCGCTTTGCCCAAAACGGGTGTTCGCAAACATAAGCATTTTTGTCAAGAAGTGGTTACTAACCTAAAACAAAAGAGAATCGAGTAAATGTTCATGCTCTCCCCGGGGTGTGCTGCCTCTTGATTCTAATTATAATCAAAATTTATTGGTTTTTCTTATACAATGGCGAGAGGAAAAATTCTGCAAATCACTCTCTCGTGGCTCCCTCTACACTCATCCAAGATGTGAATGGTAGCTGTCATTGTCAGATGTCAGTCGGTCGGTGCCGATGTCAATCGATGCTTTCATATATTTAATCTACAAAATATAATTGGCCCGCGGCCAGGTTATAGAAAAAACAAATGAGATGAGTACAAACCTGGGCAAAATCACAATGTTTTTCTGACGAGATCATTCGTGAGGCAGAACATGCTCATCTCTGTAATACGTCCGTCAACCCAGTAAATGAATTGTCTCGATTCGTTTTATAGGATGATGTGGCTCGGTGGAGACGGGTTGCGCTTTGAAACCGCCGTCGATCAGTACTCACCTGGCTCTTTATTGTTAAGCCACGATTTTCATACCGCAATATTGTTCTTTAGTACGCCCTAAACGGAAGTTGTCTGACGTCTTTTATCGATAAACCGCAGTAAATTTGTCTAAATTTAATCAAATATCTAAATAAAATGGCTTCCTGTTTACCATTGAAGACTTGACGATCCGTTTTGTATCCTCTGCGAGAAATTCTATAGGTTATAACCTTCTCTTCTGGATCTTTCATTTTCGCTTCATCTTTGCGATGTCACCAATATTTTTGGACACATATTCCTTCAATACAACCGCGGGTTGTTCATAAACACCTTTTTTATAAGTTATATGATTTACACTATCTGTTGAGACGAGAAAAAGAGGGGCACTTGTGAAAAGTAACAACTTACTCCCAGCAAACGTAACATTAGACCCGACACCGAAATGTATCTTTGGAGGTGAAGTAGTAAAAACAACTTAATATAAAAATACAAACGCAAAAAGAAGCATCAAGACGAAGGAGTCACACGACATATTTCATGACAGTTGAAATACAGCTTCGAGGCTAATGATCTTAAACTCGAAACTGTTCCAAACCGCTGGCTTCTCCGGCGACACACGCTTCCTACCCTCACTATAACTCTGGTGTCACTATCTCTAGCTAGAGTCTGTGCTCTCATCTTATGCTCTATCGTTCTGTTCACTCCTATCACCTCTGCCTCCACCGGCCCCGGTCGCCTCCCATGTTGTGAATATAGAACTGTAGGCTCGTACTGTGATACGAATTGTTAGTAAAGGAAACCTTTCTGAGCAAATATTGGCAATTCTAAAATTTCGATAGTTATATAAAAAGTTTACTCTTATATCAATCTTATGTTTTTTTGACGTTACAATGTACTCGTTGAGATTTTTAGTATTCGTAAAACTTTTAATTGGGTATATAATTTTTGTTAAGCACAAAAATATATTTCATTGAATTTATTAGGACAGAATCTAAGTCGGTTATCCGGAGACTCGAACCCCACAAACGTCTCTCGCGGGTCGAGGCGGCGGCGGCGAGGTGACTGGTTTCAGCTCGAGGCCTGCGAGTCTGTGACTCCAATGAATATATTGACATGCCCGTGTACACGGCGCCCTCGCTCCCCTCTCCCAATTCCGCATCACCTCCCGTATTCATGTCTGTAGCCCCATGCGCAGCTCCCACGAACCTCGTTGGAGTTATTGTTACAATCAGATACGCACCTAATGTTCACTAACCCACCCACAGATATAACTTCAAGAGCACGACTTTCAGGAGAAGATGATGTGCTGCTTTAATTGTTAAAGATGTTTTGAAAGTACTCCGCGAACATTCAGATGTTTTATCTTGTGTGGTAATTGATTCAAGATTCATGTGATTCAATTAATTTTTCATTGTCAAAACTTCCCTTGGTTGCCTGGTCGTGGCTGTACAGTGATGACGTCACTATTTATAGGATGCTAACGTTCCGAACGAAGGGACACTTTTGTAAAATTTTAATAAATATATTTTAATATACGAGTTTTAATGTTTCTCCTCGTAACCCTTAACAGGCCACCTGACATAACACGATCACTTATCAGCTGAACACCGAGTCGCCACTTTATTTAAGGTTAAGTTATTAAGTTCTGAACGTCTTCCTTCTAGAAGAACAACAACAAAGCTTCAAGAAGTAACTTTAGCAGTGATTTTTAACGACACGAAGGCCGTCTGTCGTGCATGTAACTCTCCTATCTCGATTTATACGACACAAATATGTTATTGAGAAACAATGATATGGTCTGGCGGAGGTGTAGCTTCAGATGGACACGGCTCATACCTCCGACGCTTTTTGATGCTTACCTGCTGTGGGCTCTGTGTTCTCGTCTCCATTATAATTCAACATACATACGATTTCCGAGACTCACTGAGTTTCCTATTTATTAAGAATCATATTATTAGAACACAATAAACTGACCGAACGCATGGGCTCGTTGTCTTGACTTGACCGTGTTTAATCTAGGAGCAGGTTTTTTAATTTGGAAGACTTATACACTCTAATAGAATTCAAGAAGGACAAGTTTATGCGTTTCTTAAACAAATCTTAGTACCCTGACAATATACTCTCACACGACCTGCAACACATTGAATACGCCGTAGGCACTCATGCTCATGCTCTATTACAAGAGCCTTTCCTCGAACGAGGGTCCGGCTGTTCTGTCTCACAGAGAACCGTTTTTTAACTATGCCTTAATAGTAAAAAGTATTTTAATTAATCAATTAGGTCATTAAGAACAATTACATAGGACTATATATAATATATGAAGCTGAATTACATAGGACTGTATACTAAATCTTACTGGATTAAATAGTTGTATGTTACGGGTTACCTGAAATGTATTTCTCAGTTTCAGTCGATTGTGTTGTGGCAGTATCAGCAGGCCGTCGAAATTTTTTTTCCCGATAATAGAGGAATTTGTATGCCAAATGTATGGTTTGAAATGCAAAGGTTGGAACTTAATCGATGATCATTACAATTGGTTTAGGGCAATACGGTTCCACTCGCACGCCCCATTGCAGCTTTTCCCACGCCTGGCAACATCTTATGCTATTCTTAACAGTAAACCGCCTAGTATTGTACATATTCATTTTAAAACGTTTACTTAAAAACATGACAAAATTTTAAGTATAGGTACCTACAGGACAAAGTTTATTTCACCTCATCAACTGAGCTCGTTTTAATTCACCTGTCATATACTTACGATAATTGTTAATCGCCTGTAATGTTTCCAAGATTTACAATAAATAAACTCCATATTACCAAATGCGTAAGCTAATAGACACATGTTTTGAAATTCAATTTGAAAACGAATTTTGAAACACGTTATTGTGCGTTACCTCCGCTGTTTCTAGTAAACGTCGGTATCAATTGAATTCTCAAACTCTGCTTTTTAAAATTGATCTAGTCGGTGGGTCACATTGACGGATGAGAGGTCACCGGTCAGGTCGACAATGAACACGAAACGGAATAACGACGACGGAGTTTTAACCCGAGGACAGCTGAGGGGAGACGCCTTGCTCCTGGTTCAAGCACTTATAGAAGCGATAAAAAGACTTTTTAGCTTCACACAAATAGATCGCAGTATGTTGTAAGATGACAATAGGACGGAGAGACGGAAGATAAGAAGGTAGGGCGACACACCACCGACCACCGAACGCCGGCGGCTCTCGAGCCTACAGACGCGCAGGCTGATGGCGGGTGCCTGATATAGGTGTGGTGTTGAGGTGTGATGTAATGTGGGAATATTTATTACAACTGTGTTCGTTCACACTATATGGGATTTTATTTTTTTCTCGGGGGCAAGTATTCGGAATTTTCGATATTATTCTATTTGAACTGATGACACTGTTTTAATGGATAATAGGTATGGTTATAAAAGCCAGTTGAAGAATTTTATATTACAAATATTACATAGTAGACATTAAAAATAATAATATGTTTGTTATCAACGGGTTTTCTTTGTTAGATGTATAAATAAATATATCGATTGATTGATTCTGCGTGTGTAAACATTGTAAACCTTATAAGATAATATGTTTGTAGAGTCGGTCGAGAAGCACTCGCGTCGCGGTGACGCACGACAAAAAATATTCAGGGAAACCGTGTCCGAGTTGGTTTTTCTAAGTTTATTTGATATTATTTGAAATATTGACGTCGTACTTAGTTAAATAGATGTAGAGTTATATCAATAATTAAAAATTATATTTAAAGAGGAGGAAATCCAAAGACGGTGACCGGCTGCAGCGACCTTCGACTATCATGAAGCTTCATTTGATTATGAATACTTTATGTTCTGTGTGTGAGTGTGTGTGTGTGTGTGTTTGTGCTAGTGATTGAGTATGTGTAGGTGTGGGCGGGGCATGGCGGCGTGGGCGTTTCAAATGTCCCCTCCCCCATGCGCACGCGCACCAAAAACGGAACGAGAATACATAGTACAGGTTTAACACTACAACACACTGAAAACTGAGGAAACAGCTCGTGTGGAATATAAGTGATGTGAAGGAAATGAGGTCCTGGAAATAGAGAGTAGGTATAATGAAGTTTAGTTTTGTGGAGATTGATGGTGACTTTTATAAGAGAGGGAGATATAGGATGGGACGATAATTAGATCGCTACAAAACTTGTGTGAATATGTCCGAAAAGTTCCAAGTTATTTGAGAGTCATTCAAATCCTATTAACATAAATGATATGTTCGAAGACCGCGACACTTAGTAAGCAATTTACAAGTTTAAAATTTTTTTTATTTCTGTTCTTAATCTGTATTTTATTTTATTTCTGTTCTGTTTCTTGTGTCAGTTACTTTTTCGATGTCAAAAGAGCAGCTCCCGTCGTCTAGTGTGCATTAGAGTCTAATTGTTTTTCTAGAATGCATCAACTTTTTACCTACCAACAAAATGTGTTTTCTTTTCCATTTAATTTGATGTTAAGTTGATTAATAACTTGATAATTCGTGGTCACATTCATTTGTCCAATAGTTTCGTACCCACTCGTCTCTAAACATGTCTTATTCCTGCCATCCTTTCATTGACACGCGAGTTCTGTGACGTTTCAATTCGATGTCTTTGATCTCAAATACAAGGAAATTGAGTGTAATACATTGGCGTTTAACGTTCTCTGGTTGGACAAGGCTCTAACTAAACAACACCTTTGTATTTATTCAATGTTCTTCTGATACAATTTATCTTTCAACATAATCTGTTCTGATGCAGCTCACTCGATCCGTTATCTTTTTCTATTAACATTAGTACCTAAAGCTAGTAGAAGCCTCATCCCTCGCAGTAATTTGTTACGAGAGAGGTTCGATTACTTTAAAATAAAAATGCTCATCGCAAAAGTATACTGGTTACAATTCTCATTGAAACCAAATATCTAAAGAGTCCCAAAAAAGATTTGTCTTGTGGTGTTAGTGTTAGTCTATGATCGTATGTGGTACATTTACCTGCCCGTCTTTTGTAGTCTGTTTAAACTTAGAGGACAGCATTCATCTTCCTCAGGATGACTCACTCACTCAATCTCAAGAGATCATCTAGAGTGTTAGTATGAAGTCTTTTTGCATCAGTATCGAAGGACATCTTTTTGTTTTTTCTGTTTCCAATTCACGTTTCTGACATTATTTGGTATTTTTTACGAGGTCCGTAGGTACACACTCAAATAAAATTAAACGATTAGATATCTAATGTTATAACGATGTTATAACAAGTCTGTGAGAAACACCAAACGTAACACAGCGAAGGTGGATAAACCTTTAGCTTAATAGCTCTGGTTTTTACCATTATTACATAATAATTTTGAATTATTCCTTGAGTCATACTCCTCCTTAAACAGAAGTAAAATAAAAGTCCACGAATTTATAATTGAACCTTACAAATTAGTAACCGACCATTTAAAATGATTATTCAAATTAATTTATATTAACTTACAATTTATTTAATTCTCATTGTATAATATTACACAAGCACTATATTCACAAGGACTATTTAAAATTTACCATATTTTCCGCTTCGATATCTGTATCACTCATGATCATCGGCCTTATGTCTCCTTCAACACGCCTGTCGCTCCTGTCAGAAGCTGTTGACGCTCTACTGGTAGTTTCCGACACGACGAGGCTGACCGAGAGTCAATGAAACTATCTACTTGTTGAATATAATTTTCAAGTTCGGTACAGGCTCTAGCTTCACTTCCTCAGGTCCGCAGATCAGACGAACCGGAGTCTACATCTCAAGCCTTCGTCTTCTAGGTATAGCTGACAGTCGGCAGCCAACACTGACCACGTCACTTTATATGTAAAGTATCTAGCTCTAAGTAAGTGTCACTGTTTCAGTAGGACTGCTGCAGTAGGTATTATGATTATGATAAGTGAGAAAAAAAGGCTGTTCGTTTTTCAGGTGTACTTTTTCGATAACGTTTTCAATGACGCCATAAATTAAGACAATAATTATTAGTTTCATTATAGAATTATATATTTATTCTACATTTTCTACCATATTTGTTACATATTTTGTAAGCATATAGTATAGGAATGAGTTTGAAACATTTCGTCAAGGAGGGAGCTGATGTCATGCCGATAAACAAAGTTAATATAGTAAGATAATATAATAAGGTCAGGAGTTCGGAGGCGGGATGATGGGAAACAATAAGAAAGTGAAACTTCATACAGTTCATGAACTATTAAGAACACACAAATACAAATAGTAAATAAAATCTTAGCAGTGATTCTTCAGCCGTTGATCCGCGGACTGGTGGTCGATCTATTGGCAGGTAGGTACATTATAAGTTTAGCCAAGAAGTTATATTTCATGAATGAGTATATCAAGACGGACAGGCCTCGAGTCGCAGCTGACCCGAGTGTAGGATTCGTCCTTTCGTCCGACAGGGAATTGGATCAGGACATCGTAACATTGTCTTAAGGCTTTTGTAAATATTCATAAGTGTCATTCCATATCAGTTGTTGAAACTGAGAGTGTAATCAATAACTTAGTTTTATTTGAAACGTATAAGAAGCGTAACAAAAATTAAAATATTCCTTGAATATCGGCATATCGTCAGCCGCACATCTCACGCCCCGTCTCGAACGGCCGCGGCGGTAGCCTGGACACCCGTTTAACTCTTTTATAAACGTAATAATTTAGTGCTTTTATTTGAATCTCTACAGCTACTGTTTGACTCTGGTGTTGTTTAAACACACACAACATAACACCAATACTAATATTTATTTCTGTATATTAAATTTTCTTGAGAGTGGAGTTTCTTCTCGGAGGTTATTCGATGTCTCCTCCCGGTCGCTCGTGACTCATCCTCCGGTCGAGTTGTTCTGTAGTGTGGTGTAGCGTGGTGTGTTGTATACACACTTTATTTAGAACACTGTTAGTCATTTACAGTAGATTTATTGATTTTTAATAAATGTCTGTATAAAACGTCTTAAATTTTTTTAAAATATTATGTTAGCTACAAACGAATAAAGCCGTACTTTGAGAAACATTGACTTTACGGAATTTAACTTTTCGACAAAATAATGATTTATTATTATGAAATTAAAAACGACGGAATAAATTGAATCTGAACTAAAAACACAGAAGGGAGGGGAAATAAAAGGATTGTAATCACTTGTATAAAAGTTAAAGCTTTTACCTTTAATAACTTAATTTCTATAATAACTATATGTACATTCATAATAAATACTTAAAATTAGGAACGAACAGTCACAACGAGGGAGTGAGCGAGTTTCGAGGACCCTCCCAGGGCCCGGCGCTGGCTCGGCACAACCATCACAGACGAGTGTCGGACTCGGTCGACACTATTGGAAATATCAGTAGGTAGGAGGGAAGAGGAAGTGTGCGGCGTCAGGTGGGTCCCGGCAGCCGGGACGCCTGCGTCGTCTGCTCTATGACGCACGAACACCCCACGGACACCTCCAGCGGCTCTGTTCGTTGACTGCTCTTGTAGTACACGAGCACGGTGTCTCTCATCTCCACGCACTCCATGGTGTGTCTCTCGTGCCGGTGGTGGCAGCACTCGTGGGCGGGCAGGTTCCTGGAGCGGCACCAGTGAGCCGGCTGCTGCTCGCACTTCATGGTCTTTATCCTCCGCGGCACTCGATCCTCGTTCTCGTCGATCTCCACCCTGATAGGACACATGGTCTTGTTGAGGACCTCCGCGAGGTCCAGCACCCTCACGTCCCTGGCATCCGTTGGCTTTGCCCCGACCATCGCTCCAAGGAGGGTGAAAGTCGCGGTCGCTAGGAGTACTCTCGCGGTCCACATTTTCGAATGTTGTGTGTGCGCTCGTCTTAGCTCTTGTTGCGAATAGTGGGTGACCGCAGGCGTAGACCTGCTTAAATAGAGCCCACCTAAAGTATCGGCGGGCGGCGTGGTGGTGGCGGCGGCGGGGCGCGGCGGGGCGGCGCTAGCGGAGCGCGCGGGGCCACACGGTCGCCGCCGGTCTCAGCGGACGCTCCGCTGCAACCCTCGTGTTCATAGTTTTCGGTTTTCGGGAAGCTGAATGTGTCTGTGATATTTGTGTGTTCCGCTCGGTTAATATTTATGAACGTATAATATAAAGACGTGTCTCGAGGCGCGGAGGTGTCCCGGGACGTTGTTCGTCCTGTTAGTGAGGTGCTTGTGCCTTGTGATGTGTACCGTAACCCGGCTCACACCAATAAGTTGTCCATCGTTTATTGGACGCTAACTATCCGACACTCAAGACTGTATTATGTTATATTGTTATATTTACAATCATTTAAGTGAGTAATTCATACGGAGACGATAAACTATTAAGTTATAATATTCATGAAATAAAAAATTAATCAATGTTCAACAACGTAAGGCCGTGATTTTAATCACCTCCATGAGGTCCTATTATATTATCACTATTAATACCTAAACATTCCTCTAACGAATCCACGACACGATCGAAGTAAGGAACAAAAATTGTTTAAAAATATATTTTCATAATAAAGTTGTATAATGATAAGGAATTATTAAATATCACGTATTTTTCCTTAACTCTGTGACAAAAATTTTCTTATAAAAAATGCTTATAGTAATAATAATATATATCAACATATTATATTACAATACGTGGGAGTGATTCATCGACATATTATAATGACCATGTAATAGACCGTATCTGCGGTCGTCGTCCTTACTGGCCGCAGGCACGTGCTCCTCACGTGCTTCGAACTCTCACTCATTCAATCATTCATTCGTCATTCATTCATTAATTCGGTCGTCACTCGTCACTCGACTAGTAAGTGACACGTTCCTTCACTTCAATTGTTACAGTGATGTTATGAGATGTACTTACTGCCTAGTGTGGTCTACAGATTATTTTAGTTCCACGAATGTTATACTATTTGTTTACATGTTTCTTCTTACCTTGTATTGTATTCTCATGAGCTTAAAACCAAGGTTTTAATTTTTTAGTATAATTAGTTTAATTGGTTGTTTTGGAACTGTCCCGAGCGCTTCGATCGCCCCACGAAACTTGATAGAAATCGTAAACAACATATGATCTTATACGTTTATGTTTTAATGTTGTTGAATAACTCATCAACTAAAGTATTGATTTGGATCAGTGTTGTATATTATATATATGTAGAGTGATACACGTTCTCCTGTTGAAGGAATGAGCATCAGTATGATATTACTTATAAATGTAAGTGAAATTATCGCAATTTGTTATTTTTGGTAAATGAAATGTACTGCGATGTACTTCACTCGTATATTATAATGCATATGTAAACGTTGTTATATTTTTGATCGAGTTTGTTATTATATTTTAAGTCGTGTTTATGCTGAATATTCTTTATGTTATAACTCAGCTTTTTAATAAATGTCTGATACACGAATATATTTTTTTATTTCTCCTTTAATGTATTGTAAGTGATACAGACTAGCCTCCTCCATCGGATGATGGATGGAATGATGTTTGTACAAAAATATATAAAATACAAGAGAAACATATATTAAATGTTTCCCTAACACTGAAATGATTTTGTTATTTGTACTAAAATTATATGAAAGTACTCCTTCACAGACACTCCAACGTTATTGGGAAGTTAACCATATATTTCATTTAATTAAATTTATAAATAAACAACTTAATGGTAATACAATTAAGTTATGAGATCGAGATTAACTTCTTATTTAATCGTAAGTATTCCACTTATATTATAAAAGAAAGTTTGTGATTATCTTTGTGCCTCTTTAACGTAAAATATACTTGATAGCTTCTGGTGAAACGTTCCAGTAATGTAGCTCACACATCAGAATAAGACATAAGATATAATTTATCCCAAATTTCCGTGTAGGTCCATCAGAATCATGGTATGGCCGTTGCATTATAAACCTAGTCCCTTGACAGACACTATAGATGTCGCTTCAGCTCTACTATATATTGTTTTAATGCACTATTCATATATCTCTTTGAACTTATTCCGATGTTTACACAGGCGAAGTCGTGGGTAAAAACTAGTCACCTCTATATAGTTAGATGAATAGTTCCTACGTCTATGTTTGTTCAAACTTGTCGGTGTTGTTTCTTGTTTTCCTTTCTAAAGTAAAAGCGTGACGTCATCACAGAATGAGACCCATTGTTGGAGATGTACACGTATTAATGGTCATCTCACTTGTTTTTGATACTACGGGTACAACAGGTAATACGATGGCCTGGCCTCAAATATAAATGTGAATAAGGTGACACAACAGTTGCAGGCCATAAACTTATACATATTGATTTATTTTCTTGACCACCTTTTTATTATTTCGTTATATGAATCTGCAAATATCTCGTAGTTTGTTACAGGAAGAAATTTATATTTTAATGATATTTAAAAATCCTGGAACGTAGTTCATTAGAAATACCAAAGTAAGTTCATTAAAAATACCAAAGATCAATTTGTTTTGATCATCTACAGAAAGCGATATTTTTTACATGTTTATTTATATTACATTACCGCACTATAAAAACTGGAAAAATATAAGTCGCGACTAATATCATACGTTTTACTGGCCGGGGGCTGACTTCAATGTGCATGTGGAAAGCTTTAAAAGGCTTAGTACAGGGAACATGGAACTTTAATGTTATATAACTGTTAACTTAGATAGAGTAGCAACTTCAAAACATCTGTACCGTAGCCGTGGCTCGAGGAACTTAGACATTTTTATAGGAGTAGGTATTGTGAAATTATGCAATTTATAAGAAACACCTCAATAATATGTTCGTTTGGTTTGTCCTACAATGGTAGTGAGTGTCGTTTCTCCGCCATATCTCTCTCCTCATAACCTCCCCAAACCGTCACGTCTCCGTAGTGGTCTTTGCCTTTTTTAGAAGCTTATCCTCAGAAAATGTTTTTAATTTTATATAATTATCAGAGCCCACATTAATATATAAAAGTTTCAAAAAGAAAACGCTAGCTATAAGTCTGAATGTCTATGTTTAAAGGAAGCTCGGTGGGTTTATCAGTCTGAATCTATAGCCGAGAGTTGTCCTTCAACGTCAAAAATTAAAAAAATAAAATAAACAAGAGACTGCACGGTTTTTGAAATGACTATTATTATTGCGAAACGATGAGTTAATGTTTGATATAATTGTTATGTCAGTCTTGATCGTTTTATCCGCTCGTATCGGATTTTCCGGTCGACGTGTTGTCGATCTTCTGGGAAAGCTGCGCTGGACCAATCGGACGCGGCCTCGTGCCTAACAGTCACTATTCGAGATGTTTTCACGAGTCACGATACGTTTTGTTCCACGTTGTATGGTCTCGGCAGACTACAGACGTCACAAGACGAGTCTCCTTGCAGTAACAGAATATAGAAAGACAAACACCAACAGAGCGGCCGCGAAGTCCGTTAAAAGTATCATATCATGGTTAATAACTACAGAACAATAAAGTGATACAATATAGTAAAGACATTACTTCATGACATCAAGTTGGGTACATTTCATTCTAATAAATTTTATAGTATGAATATATAAATAATTCAATTATTAACATATTTTATAGTAAAATACATTACGTTAATCTATACGTAGATATAGGTATAGACAAGATGTATCCCTATTTTTTTTCTGGTCACGTCACTTGAGAACGTCATTACTGATTCCATTATTTTTTTAAGGTTTTCCGATACTTTGAAAAAAGTTCTTATGTCAAATAAACAGAATAGTGAAATTGCACAGAAACTTTAATTAAACTAAGCGATTACCTTTATTATATCTATATTAGTATTTACTCTTTGCTGAACACGTTTGGTATAACTTTCATTTGTTTGACAGTTGTTATGGATGGAGTAACAATGAAATAACAGTTTGATGATGAATTATACATTCATATTGTTTAGTAACAGTTAACGAATTTTTTTTTACAATTTTTGTTTTTCTGTCTGGTTGTTCTGTATTTTGACGAGACTTTTATAGGCGGATTGTTGATGTAATGAGGAGTAACTAAGTCTACCTTTTATCTTGATCCCGTATTCCGGATCCCGATTATAAACGAACTTGTCTTACCTAATGTTCTAAAAATAGTCAAAAGTTAAAAATTATGCCAACCTGTAATGTTTTATAATAAAGATTTTTTTTTAACTCAGTCTGCATATACAGGGATAAAGTAATTTTCCCTTTAACCGTTCACAATATACACTTAGAGAGGGATGTTCCAGGTTCATATAATTATAAAATAAAAATTTTATTCTACTAATATCGTATTGTCAGAAAAATCTCTGAGGTTCATTTGAAACAGATGTCGTTTACTTATCAAATGAATAAATGTCACTAGGTATAGAAAATGAGAAATTTATGTTTTTATAAATAACTAGTTTTTACCCGCCAGTCCGTCCACTTGAACCTCAAAGTTGCTCTCACAAAAAATGTATAAAGTGTATTCAAACAATACGTATAGTAAGCTATATTGCAGTCTTTTTATTTTTAATATCCGGACTACCGACTGCAGCACCATCTACTGAGTTGACTTGTAAGTTCAAAGAGTCTAAGTCGCCACCCAAATGCACATATAAAAAAACATTCAAATCGGTCCAGCCCTTTAGAAAGAGTTCAGTGACATACAAACGTACCCGTTTCTACAGCAGAAATGTATATATGGATAGAAAGATTTGTTGTCTTTTTGCCAATGAATGCCTTTAAAAGCGAGTTGTTCCTGTGAATGAAGTACTTTTATAATGTGGATGGCTAGGGACGTGTTTTTATTAGTTTGACACTGTTTATTGTTTAATAGTTTGGTAACAGAAGACACTCCGTTTTAATGACATATCATAAGAGTCACTTAAATTTGGAATTTGTTGTGTTTGTTTGTCAGCTTATTATCAGTTATCTTATAGAGTCCTTTCCATAAAATAGATAATGTATTGTTATATTTTTAAATGCACTAGATCATGCATGAATATAAAGATCGCGCATATTACAACAGCTCCGTCGGGAAGACTTTTGCCTTAATTTTAAAAGGAGGGATTGATAACTTCTTTAATTTCAAATAATTTTAAATGTTTTGTGAAGTCATTGTGATTAATATCAGGTTAATCACAGATGGTTTTAATGAGAAAAGAAGAGGAACAGTTCAATATGTTATATTCAGATGTGAGGTTTCCGCCTCGTCTTAATTCATCTCGTGTCGTCTCGTCTCAAACGAATCCCCTGAGATGACGCGACCGACTTCATAACCAGCGACGAGATTCTCAGAAGTTCCTATAAGAATAATCTATTACGGAACAATTGAATCATGTGGTGACAGTTTGGAAATATCAGTATCGTAAGAATTTGAGTCGCGGAATACTTGCAAGTCATTCGTTCACAAAACCTTCAAACTATCCATATTAAGACGACCTTGTGTGACGTCACAGCCGAACGAACAATCCGACGTATTGGAATTTATTGGACTTTAAAGAATGAATCACCTCCCCCCGGGGCCCACTGGAAACTCACTGGCAGCAGACACCAGGTTCACAAACCTCAACTCCGAGAGAGTAACGGAATTTAGCTTAATGTCAATACCTATATTAAGTGAGTCGACAATGGTGGCTCGTGTTATATTACGGTAATCATTATAATATATAAAGCAGATCGTTAGTGAACCGTAACTATTACACAACACTACGATAGAGCCGTGTTGAGTCAGTCACTCCGCCGGCGGGGTAGCCCGGTGACGTCACACATATACGACATACACACACCAACATATAGAACATTATTGTGCAATCATCACACCCGATAACTGATCACAGACAACACTGCGATATAATATTAGTACTATATAATAATGATAGTACCCAACAATCATTACATACGGAACATTAAACTAGGTCTGTAAAGGAGTAAAGTCGGGGGCTCACATCACGAACATCTCACAAGGAGATTCTAGCACACACACACACACACACACACACACACACACACATATACATGTAGAGACGACGGCATTTAACGGAGTAATTTCATAACGGAGAAACCTTCACTCGATCATTGAAATATTGTGTAATTAAAGGATAAATATATTTCATAACATGGTTCTGAGTCCAACGGAATCTATGAGGAAGTTAGAAAATACTCGTCACGAATATCAAAAAACACATGCTTACAGTAACGCTATGAACATTGTAGTTAACATTTAATTAATATACTCGATAATGCAATCATTATATTTTGCGTGTGTGTTTCTGGCTGCGGTTTGTTTTCACCACTACATACCAGAATCACCACCTCAGACATACTCAGGTGACAAGGACGAACACCTGCAAACTTCGCGGAAACCTGTTCAGATAGATTTAGGAGACGCGCACGAGTCGACTCACTGGCCTCTTAATGAAACTTATTATTAATTATTTTAAGGAGGTTGTTAGAAACCCATTCATAAATATCATGTATCTGTATGTAACGTTTAACATTGTATATGTATATTTTTTATTTGTCATAAC
This sequence comes from Danaus plexippus, assembly GCF_018135715.1. Classification (NCBI taxonomy): domain Eukaryota; kingdom Metazoa; phylum Arthropoda; class Insecta; order Lepidoptera; family Nymphalidae; genus Danaus; species Danaus plexippus. The sequence continues at coordinate 128,558 of NC_083545.1, forward strand.
AATACTAGCCGCATATGAACTAATAAAAACGATGACCAAGCCCACACGTTCACCGCTATATAGTATATACTCGTCCGCTTACAGACTTTGTGTCAGTTATAATGATGAAGTAGGTGTTGTAGCCCGTATCGAGTACATTACATATTAGTATGGAAATACAAACATGAAAGTTATTTAATGAACGTAAGTTTGTTAAACCTGCTCATTCATTATAAAGCGAACTATCATCATTTTCTGTTTTTAATAATTTTGATTTCAATCCCTCTAAAGGAAAAGGCAGATAAGTAACACAAAACTTTGTAAATTACAATTGTGCCGTTCGTTTTATACGAGGTCCCAGGTCCCAGCGGATCTCGGCAGGTCCCAACAGATCCGAGCAGGTGAAGAATCTTACAACTGTTTTGCAGAAATATTTCGTTGTAATCTCATTGGAAAATTATATTTTAATAAATTATTATCTTTATGTAAGTAAGTAAATGTATTTATTAATTGTAAAGAAGTTGTTTCAACCAGTTCCTCTGTTCAACACGGGAGCTAACATATGTGCAATGGATGTTGCTAAGTTACACATAAAATATAGAGAATATGAATGAAATTGGAGTGTCTGTAATGTTGAATTAAGCGTGTTTCACTACATGCGAATGCGTTTTATACATATACGGTACACACAGCAAAATAACATTATTTACAATTTATGTCTGTTTGTCTGTTCCGGCTAATCTCTGAAATGGCAGGATCGATTTTAGCTGGTTTTTAGCGGCAGGTAGATGATGTAGTAAGGAGTAACCTAGGGTATTATTTATCCCGATCCCGAAATTAAGCGTTAACACGCGCGAGTGAGAGGTGGGGTTCATGAGGAACTTAAAAGATTTTTTATTGTTATATTGTTTTTTTAAGCATACAGAGCCGCGGGTAACAGCTTGTAGTTTAATATAAGAGTAAGGTTATAAAATTTAAATGTAGTAAAAAAAATGGGTTTTTCGCTACAAGGAATGGAAATCCCGCCTATGTGTCGCTCCTGTCGCAAAAACAATGAATCTTATTTTAGTAATTAACTCAAGTGGTTTAATCGACGTCTCCGGAGACTCGTCTCGTTCTCACTATTGACCAGCGTCTGTTCTTTTATTTACTCATACTGATCATACTATTCAATCTCGTTTTTTATCTCCTTTGAACTTAACATCTTTACAATCATTACAGCTAATATTCTCTAGTTCATTAAATGTATGTTTTTAGCAGTTTGAAAGATTCTTTTTATTCTCCAGCTCGCCTAAAACCCCATTACATTTATGACAATACGTACACCCACGTCTTGTTCAGCATTCAATATTAAAAAACTATAATTAGGATGATTTTGATCCATGTTGTGCAGTCTGTATCCAAACGGGTAGACGTTTTAAAAGCAGATTAAAAAATAAGTGATTAATAGGAAACGGTATACTTCATATGACATTTTATAAAAATACTGTCTGCATTTGTTTCAAGTTTGACGTAGCAACAATTACTCGGTACATAGAGCAACGACTTGAAGACGGTCGTCTCACAGACTGATGCAGGGAACCCAAACTGTTGTCATGGTTTATTACTCAACCCAGAGTATACTCTCGTTTCGTTAATATGAAATCATAAATGTCACATCCTTGCGGTATAATGTGTGGGGCTAGATTCTTGTAACATATAGGTGTACGAGTTTCCGAAGCAATGATTAGGTACTAATTTCTAAAGTATAACATGAGCAACCTTGTCCATTCTATAAGGGAACTGTTGTCGTATGTGAAAGGATCAAGAACAAATTCTTCAGACGCCAGCGTACATAGGTTATAACATTAACTAATGAATGGTTCGACGAGATAGTAAGTTGAAATAATTGGTTGATTGATCAAGGTAAATCGTTGAATATGACGAAATGAAAAAACTTATTTCGTGTGTCACAGGAATGTATTAAACTATTTTTTTATAACGTTATTGATTACAGAACTCTTTTGCGCGTTATTTTTGTAGTCTGTAGTCTGTTATTATACATAAACTAAGAACAAAGAAATGTGAAAAAAAATATCACTCTTCAGACATAAGAAAGACACAAAAAGGATCCAAGAGGTAAATTTATAGGAGACTCCAAATATTAAAGGCATAATAATAGGTAACAAAAAATATACTCTAGAAATAATCAAGTTTTCATTTTTATTTCCTGATATACTCAATGGTCCATTAAAACAATGAGAACTTCGTCAGTATATTGTGTCGGAGTACCTCCTACGTGTGCCTCTGATTACTAGTTTCAAGTCACTAGTTCTGATAGTTATTAAAAGAAACTGTGACGAAAGTGAGATATCTTATTTTGTACGCATAAAATGTTCTCTAAAGTTTAAAGGATCTAAGCTGCATCACATCTTCACGGCGGAGTAAGTCTGTATGTTATCAGTATGCAAACGGCGCTTCGTTAGTGAAGTGGAACGCGGTCAACGGCGGATGTTGGCTTATTGAGAGATCGTGACCTGACCACCTGACGCAACACGCGTGCCGTATGACGCGGGCTATGACGTCACGAGCACGCCTCCATCTCCACGACACGACTGCGACGCGACCACGACACTACCTAGAGTCTAGACGACGGCCTACTTTCAACAGGATCCCGAACATGTAATTTGAACGGAAGTAACTTAGCTGTAATGAGTGACGCGTGCTGGAATATAATTTCGTCATATTTTACGGACCTGGCTTGTGATTCACGTTGATTCAATGCGTGTGGTTTTAATACATGTCAGGGTGTGTTGTGTTCAACGCTCTTCGTCAGTCTAACGAACTCGCTAAGGAAGTCGCTCCTTACGTCGAGAGCCATCAACCACGGTCAAGGTCTCTCCTACTCGAGGACATTTACATACAGACATTAATATATGACCGTGTATCGAACAGAAACATCGCCAGCTCTTGATGACAACGTTTGTCTGGTGATATAATAATTGGACATCAAATTTCTTAATGCTTATGTTATTTTAAAGATTCTGACCCTAGAACGTGTTAGCCATACCATAGCTAACATTGGATACTAGACACTCCTCGTCCACTGTTCGCGACTATACGTGCGATCATTTTAAAATATTTCTGTTCCGATAATGCTTGTAACCATAATATTATGGAAGACTTTTCCTTTGTACTCAATGAAATAATGGAAATACTATTAAAATACTTTTATATCTATTTGTCAAACAAACTAATGATTAAATGATAGCTCCTCCGTATCCCGGTCATTACATGATCCTTCAAATACTCACAAAATAATAACTTTCGAGAATGAATCTTTAAATGTCAAAAAAAACGAACCTAGTTTACAAATAATATAGAAAAAAATGAAGACAATACATTCTTTATCTCATTGACGACTAAAGCTTTGTTAAGAATGAATAAACGGATTTAACAACACTCGAGGGGAGTTTCTGGAAACTGAATGGTGTCGGCGAGCGGCAGCGCCGGCGCTAAGTGCGTCATTACTAACTATGTTTATACTCGGAAGTTCGGAATATTTGTGGGTCCGTGACGCAGGCAGCATCCCTTTGAGGTTCCGGTAGGCGGGAGGCTGAGGGGGTGGGTGGTCCGGCCTCCGGGCTGGTACACCGTTGTAAACCTGACTAACAACTGTTCCTAGTAGTGTGAAGTGAATCACGACCGCGGTCTCTTTATACTGTCACTAGATTTATTGACTGTCAGTAGGTATCACATGCCGGCACATTGTCCGATATAATCAGATGAGAAAACAGTTTTTGTTGAAAATATAAAACTTGAAAGAAATAAAATTATATAGACTTAGAAGCTCATTGAAGTAGTGCGATTACAAAATACTTTCTTCAAATTTTTCAACGAAAACTATATAAAAGAGAAAATATATTTTATAAAATGCAGATTTATATATAGAAATGCATGAATATAGATCGTGTATACTCAAATTTACATACTTATCTATATATATGTATGTATACCTTCCTTCCTTCTCTAACCGTTCGAGTAGTTGTTAGTAGTTGTTTTGATTTTACTATCAAAATAAGAAAACAACATGAAATAGTCCTGTGGAACTGACACTTTGCAAACTTTAAAGTAATATTTCATATATGTATTTATAACGTCCATGGCAAACTGGCGATAGTATATGGCATATAATGATTCAAATAGGTTAACATAAAGGCATCCGTCTATACTCTATAAGATCGACGATTAGATTTTTGTTTTTAGCTTTAAATTTTCCTCTAATTTTGTAATATCGTTTTATTTTCCTTCAATAAATGTTCTACGGGAAAGGTGTCGTACGTCTTTATGTAATTTATTGTAATAGATGATGTATATAAACAGTTTCACGCACGTGTGACGTCATCGTACATACGCTCACACGAGGGTTTCCTTCCCGCTTCGTTTTACTTCCACTGCAATATTCTATCGTTTGCCCGCATGTATGACAACAATCACATCACAGTTCTCTGTATAAGATCATTAATTGTTTCGTTACATCACTAGTGATATTGACGTCATCCTTCTCTCTTAATAACAGTAACAGAACTGTTGCAATTCTCAGAAGAAAGTATTTCAGTTGTAAGTCATTGAGATGTCGCTGATCGTTCATTGACGTGTGTCGCCGTCGGAGCGTGTGCGGACCTGTCGCTTTCTGACTAACTGGCCAGGTATCCCGACCGGCCCTCGGCTCGCCGGAATGTATTTATTACCTCACAAACGATGTAACAATTCATTAAGATCCATTAGGAAGCTTTGTTACTGAGTCTCGTTGTGTTGGTTAAACTCTTCTTTCATCTATATTGTTAATATTTATAAGACCTCATTAGCGCTCATTCTAACCAGTAACCTGTATTGCTCGGAGACTGTGTGCGTGCTACTAATGATGTTATTAAAATATATTTGTATTGTTAGAGTTGACGGGTTCTGTGTTTACAGTTTTGCGACTTTGCAACCTGCGATTTCACTCGAGTTCTTTAAATATACATTTCTCTATAAATGTGTATATGGAAATGCTTTGCCTACTTGTTTAGATGTCATACTTATGTATCTGTTTAAATCTATGAGGCAATTGAGTATTTCTGTTTGATTTATGAAATGTCTGTCATTCTGTCTGTGACAGTTGTAATGCAAATTATATAATTGATGGAGTAATGCTTGTATGAGTAACGCGCGGATTGTTTAGTATAAATAACCTTGTAGAAACCTTCAAGACTCGCTTCAAACGAACTAAATCATTATTTTTATTCTCTTAGTTATATTTCAGCTAAGAGCATAAACACCAAAATATCATTGGTGTAATTTTCTTGTTTTTGTTTTGAAATTCCAAATTCGATAAAGTTTCCATGACACCACTATGGACACAGTTTTTTTTATTAAAAATGAATTTATATTTGGTGAAATTATCCCGTAACAGACACACAAAAAACACACAAAAAAGGAATGAATGACTTTTATGTGTATATCAGTAAATGTTTATTGCTCCGGATACATTAAATTAATTCCGTGTTTAATTATAACGACATCTATATGCGCGTCCTCTGTATCGGTCGATGATTTTTTTAAATCTACAATGTAATGACCCGCCCTCAGAGTCGCCTCAACTGTTTATGTTTCATAACTCATTCACGTACAACATTCAACACGTTGTTTATTTGTAGTATGTTTGTAATACCAGCTCCCCACGTACGCGGTTCTTCCAGTCTGATCCTGTTTCTTACATTTCCAAGTAATGTTCGTAGCCTGTGCCGTGTGGACGCACTCCATGAAGTAACTAAGTTTGAGTTCCAAACAAAGTTGAATCATCACTCGTTTTAGTCTAAATCTGAATAGTATCGAGCAGTTTCAGTTCCCTCTGTGTGTGTGTGTGTGTATATAACAACATTATCTATGAGTGTGTGTTGTAAACAGAATATAAATTAATAAACCGCAGAAGAGCTCGTAAGTTATTTATGATTCTGTTGTCATGTTACTGAAGATCACACATCCGCTTTCTTGCGGTAGGCCGTCCATGTAGTCTTTGTGGTTAACATCGTGCTCATTAATGGTCGACAGTTATGTAAAAACTTTTATTAAAATATCTTAGGTATTGGTATTGCATAAATAGCTGGGATAAAAAAAAAATATTTCTGTCTCTTCCCGATTTTCCGTACATGTTCGTTTTAGTAAGAAGTGTTTTTTATTTACTCTTACAATTCTAAAGTTTTATGAGACCTGTTATGGTTTTCAGTAGTATTTTATATAAAACCCGTCTGATTGTATAATTTAATAAATTTCAATTGAACCTCATTATCATGTAGTACAAAGACACAACTACCCTGCTACTGTATATAAGTTCAGACGAATCTTGGGACAGGGTCAGGACTCAGGTCCTATGAAGTTACTTTTTGTTTGCGACCTTGATTCGTGAATTCTCAGAACGTGGTGAAAGGAACTTACATTTCACATATAAGTCAGTAAAATTTTCCAATCTTTTTTCCAACAACATTTCCGCTACCAACGTGAACATTATTCACACATTGATCTCGTCACTTGTCACATAAAATCTTCTTTTTAATTCTCCTATTAATAACTGATTCTGTATTTTTTATTATGTAAATTAACACGAAAACCGTAAACTGTAATGAAGGGTAACTCAACGTTGCGGTTGGAAAAATGTTGTCCCCTTTTTCGATAACGAGGCAGACAGTGACTATAAGGTTAATATAAATTTACAAGCTTCGTTTTTTACTGATTTACATACTAATCGACATACATTTAATGGAGAAAAAGGGGCCTTGTGTTGATTTCAACTATATACCTTCATGCGTTTCTGAAAAAAAAGAGAGGGACGAGGAAGCACTTGTAGTATAAAGGCAGAGATTTTGCTGTCTGACACGCGGAATCCTGACAGCAGTTTCCAGAGCTGTATATTTGTTCGTCAGTCAAGATGAGTTTCATTAATGAGATGAGTAATCAGTCATATTAAGTTATATTTTTTTGATAATGTATGCTGTACTCCTAGCATTATTAGGCAATTAATGTGTCGTATGTCGTGTGTCGTGTAGTGTTTGATGCGCGCTGCCTCACGTAGACCCCATTGCCATCAGAACAGTCGCACGCGCCCTCCATACTAAGTGTGATGAACGCAGTGTGCTGGACACGTCATCCCAACGCCGAAATTGACATTCAGCTGAATGGGTTTTTTGATATTGCATTATAATACTAGCAGCTCGCACCAGTCACTACTCTTAGTAATGATCTGCTCAGTCAATTCACCGTACTACAGTCGTAACGTGCCTTATGAATAATTCGATGACATAATTACTGTACGAGTGATGGATGCACCTCGAAGACAGAAAAATGTGTGAGAATATTCAACATTACTGATAAAAGTAATGTTATGTATTATTTTCAATTATAAAACAAACTAGCACCTTGCCTATTTCCTTACAATCGAATATTGTGAAATTATCATAGTATAATCCGTCAAAGTTTTTTCATTTTCAGAGCAACAAAGACTGTTTAGGATTAGGTACATCTATTCAGTTTAGTAAAAGTTTAAAGAACAATTATTTGATAATATATATATTTTAAAATTTCACCCAAACTGCAAGAGAATTTTGCTTTATGTGTATATTTAAATAATATAGGTGATCTCTAGAAGACACTTGAATCGACTGGAGTTAGGGGCAGGTCAGTGAACATTGTTATTAAGATAATTAAAACCATAAGACTATTCTTAAGAAACCCATGGGGTCGTGTATCCGTTGTTTTATACGCACCAGCGAGAAGATTTTGATTTTTGGTTCGTATTGCCAACATAAAGGAAATGTGTAAACAATATTTTTAGCGGAATAAAGAATTAATTCATATAAACTAAAGTAAACAAATGCAGCTGAGAGGAATGACTGCAGAATGTTAATTAACGAGAATAAAATAACTGCTATTAATACACATGACACAGAAAATATTATTATAAAATACTTCAAAGAAAATACCACAGCGTTCGGAAAAATACATTCGTAGTAATTGTAAAACATTTCCTAAACGAATGGAATCGAGCTGTGGAAGTTGACGACAATTTAAATTCTTCCTCTGTGTTTATTATTGCAGGCTCGTGTTGCACTGTCAGAGGAGAGTTCCCCGAGCCCTGAGAGCGACCTTCGCTCCTGATGTCACACTCCTTACGTCACCGACGACGCCCTTGAACTTACCAACGTTGTCGTACAGTGGCATACAAATGTCGTACAAAGGCGTAGGGAATTACGATTGCTTTAGGAAATGAATTTATAATTTGAAAGGATCTTCAGAGTCAGGATGGCCGAGCGGTCTAAGGCGCTGCGTTCAGGTCGCAGTCCACTTCTGTGGGCGTGGGTTCGAATCCCACTTCTGACAGATTTGTTTTGTGAATGTGGAAAGTAAACTATCTCTGTTAAATTTATTTAATCTAATATAATTCAATAACATTCTTTTATTATTTTTAAGTCAAACTTCTTACAAGGTTGGTTCAACGTGAACGCTCCTGGAACGGGAAAGGGGGGGGGGAGTAAAAAGAGACAGCGAGAGGGAATGCGTGGCGCTCGAACGTATGCGGGTAATTAATTGTGAAATGTAATGCATTAACTTAATGTTAGTAAAGTTCGTCTTAAAGAAACAAAATCAATTTGTATCCCGTTTTCATTCCAACATTACGAAGTTTCACTTCTTCCGCGCGGAGGGACTCCACGTACAATAAAAATTTTATTCAAATTGACGTATGTACGTATCGTAACCGACTGAGTCAAGTATTTCCAACAAGCCGGTGGTTTCTTCTGTCTGTAACCACAGAGTTCATTTCTCATGATGTCAGGTTCTATTAAAGCTTCGTGTTCATGAACATTACACAGAAAAAGCAATTAATAGTAACAGCGCTAGAGTCATCTCTTAAATACGTATTCATATTGTTTAAAATTATTGTTAAAACGTCATGAAAAATCCTTTCATATATTATGTGTTGTTATGGAGGCCTGTTAACGTCAGAGGTAACGTAGTGAGGACTCAGCGTTACGAGTCGCAGCACGTAGGGAGCGGTGTCACTTCAGGCCGTGTGCCGTGTGAGACACGCGGCCACGTACTGAGATCGCAGGATGTCAAACAAGGAAAACATATTACAATTAAATTATTAAAAAATCATCACCAAATAAGATCGAAATTTGATATATATTTTCTAATAAAATGTATCACGTTATATGATGTTATCGCACTCTGCATCAACTTTAAATGTTCTTTATATGAACACAGATAAAGATTTTAAAATTATTTACCTCCCATAAAGGGTCCATATTGATTTTATTATTGAAACGTATGCCAAAGTATTTAGAGAGCGCCAGATGTACTTGTCCCCTCCGACATACAGTCCGATTCTATTATTTCTTCCAAAATTTCTTTTATCCCCTAGAAAACATGAGTCCAGGAACAACACTATGTCATTATGTATCATGCTATATCTGTATATGTATATAAACATGCGATATTCCTGGGTTACATACGATCATTATAGTCCGGTGAATGTTTTTATCGAATTTATTTATCACTAAGAGTCTCTTTGCTGCTAAATAAACTGTATGTGCTCCTCCTCATTTTCTTTATCATAAAAATTACACCCCATTTAATGGATTTACATAAATAATATCAAACTTTGCTATTCGTCGTTCCGGTGACTATTATTCTTTGATGTTTTCTTTGATACCTTTAATCCCAAAAAAGAGGAATCGATTAATTTTCTTTAGTTTCGTATATCTTGACTATGTTAAGGATTTCAATTATTAATATTCTCATAATATCGAAGGAAGTAGATTTTTGGATGAGAAACTTGGTCAAGCTGTCAGAGTTCACGCGACGACGAGTATAATAATTATTTTATTTATATTGATAATAATTTTTTACAATATTAAGGAATGTTTGTCGCATGTGTATATTAATGTGAGCCGAGCGCCCGCGCCGGTCCGTCTGCCGGCTTTAATTCCTCGTTACTTAGAGAACAGACTTCAATAATGTCATAAAATATTATATTATATAAGTTATTACAAAAGTTTACAGTTTTAAAATAGCTTTATTGGAATTACAGCTGTAGAAATGATCCAAATTAGGTACCTATATATTGGCGAAGAAGTAATATATATTTTTTTTGTATTTCATCATTTTACTTGTAAATGCTATCTCGAATAGATTTTTAAAGGTTGATTGTTGATATTATTAAGAACTTACGGTTTTGTCACGACGTTCGTTATCATCGTACGATTCCTAAATGCAATGTAACACAATAGTTTTGTGTTACTTACTTAATTTAAAACCAAAGTCTTCATGACTGACATGAGGTACTGAGATAAGAAAACAATTAAAACTAATTAATTGAACAATTAATTATATTAAGGAAACAGCATACTTTATGTAATGTTCCGTAATAGTGAACTTTATCCGACTGTTACGATCCTCGCGGACGGTCATCGGCAGCTGAGTATTTAGTTTGATGTTTGTGGTTTATATTGAGAATGCCCTGAACATACAGTCGGTCGCACAGGATATAAATACGTTATGTAACAATAAAAGTTAAGGATAGAGAAGTTGTACATTTCCTTTTGATGTTTCCGCGGTTTGGGATCATTAGACCTGGGTTGCTCTACATTAGATAGTATTCAGTCCTTGTAAGGCGGTGACAGGTGACTGGTGGCGTGTCTATAATGTTCAATGACTGATTGGTTCTGTGGCTCGCACGATCCTCGGTGGCATGGCGTGACGTTCACTCGTCACGGCCGACTTCATACTAACTTATACTGTTACTTTCCTCTGATGTTTGTTAAATATCACCCGATCACCCGATGCTAATACTTGCTGTACCGTGTTTACGGATGATGACATAGCAACGCTGACAACATCATGTCATTATATATTCAGAGATCTCGCTACTTAGTGTTGAGATCTGTAAGACTCACATTGCAGGAATCTGTTTGTTTCCAGTCTCTGTCGTGGCTCTCATCTTATTAGTCCTGATTTTATTGTGAGTGTACTTTGAGTAACGCTCTGCGTGTCATAACGTCCCGGTTATAATCCTGTTGAATGCGATCGAGAAGCTCACCTAACAAATTAGTTTTCCCTTTCATATCAAAGTTTAAGATGCTTATGTAAACGCTCATTATATTTAAATACAGCTTTACCCTGAGTGTATTTGATGTTTGTTCTCTTGCGGTTTCGTTCATGGCCGCGGTTCTGCCTGATGAAGTGCTGGGTGCACACCCTCTCTTGTTGTGATGTTTGAACAAGTCTACAGTGCCGTGTTTTTTAGTAGTTCGAGTATTGTGTCAATAGGTGATTATTTGTTTTTGCAACAATAATATTATTTTTTGACAAAATTGTGTCTTATTAACAATCAACTTACCGCCAAACATATCTATAAATTATGAACATCGTGTCCCTTTTTTTGTATATAAGTTGGTATTTTTCCTATGTTTTGAGAGGCGTTCTTCTAATGGGCACTTCATAGTTATATATTTTCATATCTTCGCGTACACACAGCACAGACACACACCTCCTACTAATAAAAACTTTATATTTGATATGAACAACATGACAACTACCAGCACGTTCCTGTAGATGTTGTCATCATGTCACGTCATAACACGGAACAGACAAACGAACTGTCACACTGAAAGTTCGTCTTCATAAATATTGTTATTTGAAATGGAATGTACATACATCATTATATTCAAATAATTCATAAATAGTGTTTGGTCACAATAAAAGGTTGATTTTGTCAAATATATACTCGTAGAGGTATGATTTTAATCCAATGTATGAAACAAACGTCTTCCAAAGAGCTAACTCACACCAAACATCTTGTGGCTACGAGAAGTTTGTTTTATTCTTTAGTCGATAAAACGTAATTAATTAATTATGTATTAATTTATTGTTATTTATTACATTAGTGTGTGATCTATTTTCTACCGCAGCTCCGGTGAAGGTCCCTCGTCCGTTTCCGCTTTTAGTTTTGAACGGTAATGATGTGGAAATCATTTATCCGACAAGAGCCGGGGAAAACCGTCTGATTCATTGATGCACTGGCGCTGTATCACATTATCAACCCTAGGACACTCGTAATAAGGACCACGAACGTTTAAATCTACTGCAGGGCTTGCTTTCTACTTCCACGGCGAGTGCGTCAATGGCCGTATTTAATGTGCAAACTAAGACTACACCGGAATGTCCCGGAATTTTTTTTCTGCTATTTTCGTTCTACGAATATTTCATCGTAAGCGTGAAGGCGTTCCTCACCCTGACGGTAGACAACTGCCACCACCACTAGCCCATCATCCCATCATACCATCCCACCACCAAACGTCCGACACACAACATTCACTCATTGGTTTTCACAATCAAAATCATATATATATATAAGTGTTTAAGTGAAATAAAATCAATTCCTTGCCTTCAACCATCATCTAAATTCTAAAGCATTACTAACTGTTTAATAAACATATTAAAAATTGTTAATTCTCTGTGTATGTGTACATTTCTAAACTATATTTTCCTTCCTTCGCAGAATCCCAACTACGTAACATCTCTTCCACTTCATAAAAAGACGTCACAATCAAAACTTAACTACACGAGTGGTGACTGCGCCCTAGTGATTGTTACACCTCATTCTTCATGTGTATGTGTTCAGATGTTAGATGGCGGTGTGCTGATGCGTTCCACTAGATGTGTATGAATGTATCGTGTCCCATGAGTCAATGCGGATCCCATGTCCGTCACCAGCTCGCCTCGCCTCCGCTCCCTGGTCGTGAGAGCTTCCCCCGCCCCCTCTCATGCACCAAGTCCTCTCCCCCTCGCACCTCTGTCTGTGACTCATCCTTCACGTGTAATCCTCATTCCTCACATCGTTCAAACACGCCGCTGGTATCTTCGATCTCAAGAATTTAATACTTTATTCAAGTAATACTATTTTAACTGAAACATTACCTTCTTTATTCTCTGCGATGCTCTCCATAGGAACGTTCACACACTCGACGGTCATTATATGAATGTGGTTATTGTTTGAGACGGTAGTGAGACCAAATTGTTATATGTAGTTGAAATATTAATAAATATGTAAATATCACTTATTTATGAATCTCTGTGGGTTTTTTAAAAAACTAAATGAATATTTAATAACAACAAGGAACCATTCATATCTTCTAAGATTTCTTTTTCTTAGAAATTATATGTTGAAGCTCCTCTCCCTGCACCGCGATGGATCCACGATGAAAAATTTCGTCTCGTCTGTCCATTGTTATAAACATCATTTATATTATTACTAAGTATTGTAATATTTCAAAACAATTCGCTGCGGTCTTGTTACCCTCGTTACTCGTATTGTCCTTAAAGTTTGAATGTAATAAAGATCTTATTAAATATCAGAGTAAATGATAATTGCCGATCCAGACGTCACAGTTAAATATTAAGTGTAGTTTAAAGTTATTGTTGTTTACAGATGAATAATATTATTTATTTATTTTAAGAAACATTTGCAGCAATAGCAGGCGACCATTAGATTGATAAAGCTAAGGACAGGGAGGAATGGACTCTTTGGAGGAGGCTACACAATACACTAAATAGTTATTATTGGTTATTGATTATTAATAATTATTATTAATTATTATTATCACGCATTATCTAAGTTACACTTTATGAATGTTGGGCAGTAATATATATAATATAGAATTAATAAATAGCGTGTTTAATAATACCTACTATATTTTTAATCAAGGAAATGAAATGTTATTCTAATTTAAATTAGTCTTACTTTATTGTTACGCTTGAGAGTACGGAATTAATAAAGCTTTTATTATTATTATCAATAATTACTTATTTTAAGAAACACGACTCATAAACTTATAATAACAATAGCAAGAGTCCAGATGAACTGCTACAAAGAATATTCAACATCTCATGCAGCTCCTGCAGCGACATATTAATAAGATAACATTGTCTTGTATTACAGCCGTCCACACTCGCCTCCGCCGTTACTTCTACTGACGAACACAGTGTACGACTATTTTTGTTCATTTCATTTCACGGGTGTTTCCTCTCGACCATTGTATTTTTGGTTTAATGTCACTAATAGATTGATATTTTTTTGTTGCAGTCGTAAACTACTAGTCGGTGAGGCGTCGGGGACTACCCCTCAGGGTTTTTCTTTTGGAAAATTTACGTTTGATGTTGAAAGAGTTTCACGTTTCACGGTTCAGTAGTCGTTGAAACACAATAGAAAACGTGCCTCGTCTTGAATTGAATTTACAGATTAATTAAGTATAGAAAATACATATTGCAATTACACGTTTTCATGGACTAAAACTTGAAGATGACTGAAGTATTACAATGAAAGACGTCTACAGAGAAATAGTAGATATTGAGTAGATGAAAACGACAGTAGAGACGTGCTTTATAAAATGAAAATGAAGTCATCCAAGCCGAGAACTGTTAGATCGATGGAGGATACGGAAGTACGGAGGAAGGAGACAGGACAGGAGTGAGGAGGGTGAGACATGGGGGGAGAGATCACACCGCGAGTGAACACAACCTGCACATCGACCGCCTAGAATAGAGATGAATCATGCGGTTAGGGTAAACTAGTACGCGAGATGTGAACCGATTGTATCGGAATATATTAGAATAAGATCCGGTATCATTGATGATAATCGGTGTGAGTGCGAACCAAACGGAGCCGTCAAAAAAATTAAACAAAACTATGAATAATTATAAAGTAACAGCATTGAGTCATCTCCTTGTCAGATCTTTTTATAAGATCCTGGATCGAGTTCACGGAACTATGAACCCGCTGCTCCTGGCTGGATCAGACCGAGGGAGTTGAGATACAGCGTAACAAGACATTAGACAAGGGTTACACGAGCCGTGCTCGACTGAAATAGCCGTCACGTCCTCGCACATTATGAGTATGTATATAAAATGAGTATCCATTAAAATGTAAGTTAATTCCAGTAAAAATATGAAATAATAAAAAATATATATATTATAATAAGGATAAATGCGTGTTCAGTCGCCGAGCTGTCTGCCTCAGGGCTCAGGCGACGTGGCCGATAGCTTGGCCGATAGATGAATAACTAATGACCGTGTTCGAACAGACCGAATGACGGACATTAGTTAGTATGTGTGGGGGACGGAGTTGGAGTGCACTTACTTTAAATAATAATATAATTAATAGGATACTAGATCAACTAAAACGTTACTATTGTAAGTCATTTAAAAATACTAATTAATGTGTAATCATTACAATAATCATCATGTTTTTTTCTTCATATCCGTGTGATGTTAAAGTTATTACTTGGTGATGTCGTTATGTAGGAAGTAAGAGACGCGTCAACAGCACGGACCGTTGGCTTGACCGAGGTCTATGTATCAATGTTCAAACTGAACATTAAATTGTAATTGTTTCAGCCAGATGCTGGTGAGGGTCAACACACACACTTACGAATCAACACTACTGCATAGTGTGTTCCCATTTTAATATTTAATTGTATATTATAAACAAGATATTCCAATATTTTGTAACCGTTTTTTAGTATCAGTATATATTTATTATTCAGGAGATAATAAAATATTCATTTATTTATTCGATCAATATCTGCTTAGTTCGTTTATCTTAAAAGCCAAAAGGTGTTAAAATAATTTGAGAACCCTGCGGCTGCCTAGGATAAATAAATTATTTCTCAGTTGCTGAGCGACCCGTCTGCGAGCGATACTGTAAATTCAATCACGTGTGATGACGCGGTAAGAAAATGGTTTAGTTATGTTACATATACTTTTATATAACTTTAAATGACATAAAACATACGTAAACGTAATACATTTTTCATAATTTTAAAAGGAATAACATTTGTGTATAAGTGACATTAACTTATTCATGTTCATGATTGTTCCTTGTCATCTCACCCAGCCCATGTATGGCACAGTATCCCGTGAGTCACGCGGGGTCCAGGAACTGCGTCGTCTGTAAGGAGTCACCGCATCACAATTACTCCGGATCCAAGATCGTCAATTAATGACGCAGACTGATCATTGAGTCCGTTCATTAGACATACACTTCATAGGATAAACTTATTCATACAATATAGTTTAGCGATGTCTTGATCAGACTTTAAGATATTGAAATGTTGCCATCACTAACAGACACGGAGGCAGGCTTGGTAGAGAATAGAATGAAAAAAATGAAGCTACAAACAAGTTGTCGAGTTGTTTTATGGCAGGAAGATGCTGGATGTGGGGGTATTGAGAAAAAACCTGATATCAAATGATTACCAATGAGATGAGATACTGTACGTGTTGTACGTCACGTAGAGGGCCCTCTTGGGACGCGAGTGGTGGCACGTATAGATGCGTCTCTAATGGGGGCCCTTCAACCTGACCAAAAACAGCCTCACCGGCCATACAACCTCATTGGACACGGGACGGCGCCGCGACTAATCACAGAAAATGGAACGGTTTACCGATTTAAACCATGCCATCTGCGTACCTTTATTATAAAATAGACATTTAGAAATCGTCTCTTACCGTTGCTTCTCCTACTTTGGAAAGAGAGGAGATACGAGACTTATCACACAGATGTCGAATAGAAGAAATTAAGCCACAGAGAAACCATCGTAAGCGATCCGATAAAAAACAACACACACTTGTTCGGAGACCAACTATATAGTATATACCAATATATATATATATATGCAGACCGTGCAAAGTGGAGGAGTTTAAGCAGGAAGGCAGACCCTGGCTAATGCTGGGATAATTGCCAGGAAGAAGAAGAAGATATATATATATGCATACTGAATTAAAAATACATATATCAAAATTCCAACGAAGTCACATGCAAAAGCTGGTATAAGTTTAAGTATCGAAATATAACTTGACAGAAATTAATACAACAAAATGCATTTCGTTAATACGATGTGAAACAATAAATAGGAATCATTTGACACGATGTATTAAATGTGCTCGCGACATCATCTGTGTTGCGTGTATTTGTCCTGTGATATCATTCCGCTTAGTGTCACATTCTAATAACATAACGTGGAATTTAATTAATTTATGACACCTAAAAATTATTAATGAGATGGTAACAAAAACGACGTGTGACATGTCATTTAACTTCAAACCATAAGGTAATAAATATAATTGTATGTTAAAAACAGATGAAGAGCCAGTTTTCCTGATAGTTCATGTTTCTGTCATCTGTCAGCACCCGTCCACTGTTCCGATGACAATGTCAAAGGTGTTCCGACACTTGCCTTTATAAAAAAAATAGTGATGAATAAATAATCTATAGAATTGATTGTTTACGATATAATTCAATATTACTTGTCGCTCCACTCGAAAAAACCCAGTAATAAGTAAATATAACATTTGAATGACCAAAAAAACTTTTTATATGTTTTAATAATCGTGCAGGCATCTTCGTACTTTATTAAAAAGAAGAACGACGACATAAAGACCACATCAGCAAGGCATATCCATAACATCCTGTCGCTAGTAGTCTGCTTCTGCAGAAGGTTAAGAGAATAAGAAATACGTGTCACAAATCAAAATTAGAATAAAGTATATTTTGTACCAAAGTACATTATATTTAGCGCAAGTTGGCATCGTCACACTACACACGAAGCTTTTCCGTTTCTTATTCATTAATGTACGTTAATACTTAATGCTATACGCTCCATATGACAGGTTCTGATGCCTGCACACAGATACATCCGTATACACAGATACAGAGAGTTATCGTTACGAAAACCTTAAGTCACTCTTATATACCGGATCCGTGTCCTCCCGCTAACTGTCTGTAGACTCCTGGGACCTCGGACGATAGAATATTCGCAGAATGTCTTATACTAACATAACAGCGTTCTGAGTGCCTGAGCGTCGCCCGAGCATCACACGAACAGATATCATAAACGATCATAAATGTAATGTGTTTAACGTCACCCGAACTTGTTGCGATTTTAGTGTAATGTTATAATAAGTATAATGCACTGAGCTCGCCGGGGTCGGACCGGTCCCGTTTCGCTCACACCGTCGCCGAGGGCGTTCACCGCGGGCATGCGACCCCCTTCCGGTGAATCATACAGCCTTCGAGTAACCTTTTGTACGGCACACATTACGCCATTCATATATAACGCGGAGCAGACGAGGGAACGGAGCGAGCGATGGAGGCGGCCGAGGGACGAGTGCATGCCTGGTATGTCCGGAGTTGCAGCGACTGTTTTGGAAAGGAGGCGCGGTGCCGTGACCGAGTTAGGACGGACACACGCACACGCTCCACGCTCTCGTGATGATATGACTTTATGACATGTCATACATTAAGTGTAGGACTCTCCTACACTGTTTTACATTACTATGGTAAGATTATTTATATAAATCAGTCTTAAGAGTGCTCAGCTGACATCACGAGCCGTCTAAGGGTTATAGCGTGTGTGTTCCATGCCTATAATACGTCAGTGATGGACAAGATGTAGAAGACGAGAAGGACTTTACTTATATACTTAGTATTTTTTTATATACTTGTATTTAACATTATTATTGATCAATTATTTTTAAATAGGAGGTAATAAATCTTATTATATTTGAAGGTGTTTGTTGTGACTTTTTGAATACTTATTAATATTTAGTAAGATATCTGCTGTAAACTAGCAATTGACGAAAACTAAACGTTTAAGTTAAAAGTAGTGTGACTTAAAAAAGTTTCCAAATGTTTTTACTCACTCACTCGATTAAAGTTCAGCGAGAGACTTATATTGTTGCACTAACAATAAAGTCTTTATTCTAGAAATGATGATTTTAAACTTATCAGTAACAAATAAAACACAATTAATTAATAAACGCTGTATATGTCTATAACTACGGAGCCTTCCCTCAATCAATCGTCTGATTTTTACTAATATTTTTGTCAATAGAAATTACCTGATCTGAGATTCTGTAAGGGATGCTGCGGCAGATCTTCCCTCCATCGCTCCGAACCAAAACTGAGTCTTTGGAAGGTTTATATCCTCGGACTCAAAGTCCAAGGACGAGCTTCATCATCGTGATGACTGACCAAACGCTGGGTGTCCTCAAAGACATAAACAATATTTAAATAATTTCATAACATACTAGTTGCCATCTACTCGACATTGTATGGGGCTGATGTCTCCGGTAATCGCTGTCTTACATCTTTCATATTTTTTAGACAATTTTTTCATTAAATCAGCGTCATTGTCCGTGTTTCTGGGGTTTCCATTATATTTCCCGCGGAAAAGCCTTTGACATAGAATGTTCGGTTTGTATCTGGGTAGTAACTCGTAGCTGGCAACACCACGAGTGTCGGCTCGGTAGCGTCAATATGCGCCTTATCTACGGGTTATGTTAATACAAAAAAAAGTCCCAGAAAACGAGATAACGCGATGCTCTAAACCTACTTTGGAAACTGTTAATTTGTTAACTTGTTAATACGACCTTGGCCTTAGAGTTCTAGGCATAAATTTACGAAATGATTTTTAGCATTTAATGTTGTATTCAAAGGATCATTTTATATAACGTGTTTTCGAGATGCTGTCTGCTGCTGTCAGTCACAATAATTATCTATTATTATTAAAAAATAAATAATTTATAGACATAACATTTTCTTAATTTTCAAACTCTTTACGGCCAGGTCATGTTTCATTTATATACGTGTCAGTATTATCAGTATTAATAAAAAAATTATAATAAATCAGTATTTTTCATCTTCTTATTTCTTTATTTACAGTGCTTCCTTCCAATTGTTCACTACTAAACTGTTATAATTGAAAAATGTCTTCTATCGGTAAGTTTTTTAGTAATAGCTTGCGAAACATGTGAAACAGATAAATTTATGTACATATATATATGTATAAGAAATATTAAATTTATTTTTTATGTTCCATAAGTATATGGCACACGAGCAGACGGTCCACCTGGCGGTGGCTGCGGTTGCTAAATTATTAATTATTTGTTCTAAATCAAAAATAATATAAAAAAAATAATCTCATGAATACTAAAACACACGCTGTATAAAATATAAAATCTCCGTGTATTTAAACTAAAGCCATTGACCACAGAATACTAAAACTCGAACCATGCCCGTGTCCAAGGTTGCTGCAAAACAACCAAACGTCGGGAGCGCGTAGTTAAAAATGATAAAACAACGCGCAGTAATACGAAAACTTTAGTTTTATTTATCTTTTTGTTTTCATTGTATTATATTTACTCAAATTTGAGTATAATTTAAAATGAAATTATGTTATCACTGTACTCCGAATATTTTAGATCTTGCACAAAATAACTTAGACACACCTAAAATAATTGTAGGCAATAACTACAGGGTTATTTTTTGGTTTCTCTATTGTTATAAGCCCTATTAACTTTATGGCATCGCTGATTAGTTAGTTCCAGGGTTTGTTAAAGACTAAAGACCCTTGATCATCATAATTTGTTTTGAACATCTTGGTGAAGAACTAATTATATTTAACTAGCGACATCTATGATATGGAATCGATAAATATTCAGGAAATCAACAGTTTGTATTTATACTTATTTTACTCTAAATTTATAATAGTTATTATTTTGTTTGGTAAAATATATAAGCAACATATTAATATTTCGAACCATTATTTACTGAATGATATTGAGTTTTCAAAACTTACTTCTCCAAGAGAGCGCCATCTGTTGTACTGTAAGTGAGTGAATATGTACTTAAAGTTCATTTATACTTCAATTTCGCACTCAGAGAGGGCAGTGTTTTCCATAAAATATAAATTTAAGAATTCCGTGTGAAGTAAAACCATTTAATAATTCTTATATTGTGTCCTCACAGCCGCTTTGAAAATAAGATAGAACTCTTCAAAGTATATATTTTTAATATCTTAGAAACCATGTTACATCTTAATAATTATTATATGATATAGGCATGCTTGATGTGAGATCGCTTAGAAATCAAGTGGGAGTTTACAAACTAAAGCAAACTTAGTAACATTACTCTCCTATTAAAATAAGACGCGTGACATTACATCAACCAGTAGCCACTCACTCCTACATGATGAGTAAAAGGAAAGAGACAAGAAAAAATATCCTTAGTTTTACGAATTCAGTGTCATTTAATAACAGAAATGATACGCAGTGAGGTTCATCGAGGGTTAGTGGTCGAGCGTGAAGATCTCGTAGTCGCGGACGGTGAAGTTGTACTCAGAGGCGAGCGAGGAGGGCGCGGGCTGGGGCCCCGGAGACCCCAGGGATCCCAGTGACCCCAGCGAGCCGTCCCCGTACGAGTGGAGGTTACTGTAGCTGTCACTGTTCATGTTACAGTTGTTGGAGATCAGCAGGTCCGCACCCGCGCCGAATATGGGCCCACAGCTGAAACACGGCAGGAATGAAGGTCATATGTTGAACGAGTCGACCGCTCGACAAGAACGCTGTCTGTATCCGGAGATACACGCGAAGGAACAGGAGTCGCTGGTTCTGTTTATTTTACACTTGTAACTCGTTTACTATGTTGAGTTTAGAGCAAAACGGACTCACTCTGGATGGTAGCAGAGGGCGAAGGGTTTCTTGAGGAGCGGGTAGCGGACCGGCGGCTCGCTCAGGGAGAACAGCAGGCCGCGCTCCGAAGACACGTAGCCGCCCGCCCCGCCCGGGGACCAGCCCGCCGTACTGTAGCCGCCTATGACCTCGCCCCGGGACAGCTGACACAGAACACAACACACAGTCTCATAGAAGAAAACGATCAAGGTTAGTACAGCAACCAACATTCATTGTATAAGGATAGTTTCTCCACCTGTACTAAGAGTAACACGGGCGCCACTCCGTCACAGTGCGTGTGGAAGGCGGCGGCAGAGTAGCCGTGGCTGGAGGCGCGAAACACGAGCCGCCAGGCCCGCCGGCCCCCCGGCGCCCCACACCAGCTGTTCACCAGGGACTGCAGGCCCCCGCGGTCCTGCTGCAGGATCACCGACCCCACGAACATGTTCACGGCCGACCTGCACAATTATACATACACTGAAATAATAAAAAGAAGGCTTATAGCGGAGAGTGCTCGAACACGGTATGGTGCTTTGTTCTCATGTACTCAAGAGAGACATAGATTATAGAATGATTAAGCCATCTAAGCAGTGAGCCAGCTTCCTCATGGGACACATCTGCTGAGTGGCGACAGCCATTCGTTGAGAGTGGTTTAAACATACTGGCTAAAAAGTACTGCTACCCTTGACTGGCCAATGAGTGGGAGAGGAAGTCAAAAAAGATGCGTATATACCGAGGCTGCGTCCTCTTGTCGGGCTCGTGTCGCGGTGCGGCGTGCAGTGCGGCGCGGCGGTAGCGCTCCAAGGACAGTTCCATGGGCACGGCTCCCGTGGGTTCCACCTCCTCCGCGAACACCGTACTGTCTACACACGTACCGTTAAACTACTTGTGATACTACTTAGGTAAATCGACAAATCTCATGTAATATGAGTGACCGATGAGTAGCAGTCGCACGTGCTGCATGAGCGGGGCCAGGTGCTGGCAGACCCGGGCTCGCTCCTCGCCCGTCCAATGCACGGCGGGCTGCGTCACGCCGGCCCGCTGCTTGGACCACGCCAGAGCACAACGCCACACCTCCTCCTCCTCCAGACACAGCTGAATACAGACACACATTCATAGTTATAACATCTTATCATTAAGGCCAAATTTGACTATCTCTTTGTAAGACTGACTGAGTGAGTCATCTTGTCGAGAGAATTTCATTTTCAAATTGATGTTCTTTCTTATATTTGACTCACATGATATCATTTGCTTTAAAATTTTAATATAACTCATTACGAATCTTTTCTAATATAATGATCTATTACTGATATATAGGGATGGGAAACATGTTTAGTTCACTAACAAAGTCTGAAGATATGAGTTTGATGAGTGCTTCTTTTGGGAGGTTGAGGAACGCATTAGTCTTGACACAATCCGCAGCATTGTCTCCAATGAATGATATGCAGCGCTCTAAGAAAGAAGATGCGCTCTTACCACCTGGAAATGTAGTTTTGTCAGTTTATTAAATAGGAAAAATTTCAGACACACTACTGGCCGTTACACTGGAATGAATTCCTGACTTGTGGGCTCGCTTCATACATTTCTTTGAATCAAAGATCTCAAACTCAAGTGTTCCATGTATTTCACTAAACTTAATGTGTACATGATTCATGAAAAATATAATAACTTACATTAAGGACAGACACTATTGTTCTATTATAAAATTACAAATTTTAAATATTTCTCATGAAATATTTAGAGATTTCAACAGTTTAAACAAATGGTATTGCCTGTTTAACATTATATCACTTACTTATCTATTATAAAGACATTCGATGTAACTTTAGTTTAATGATTACAACAGAAATTAAGCTAGTAATTTTTAAGAAAAACAGCTTTACCTTTATTCATGTAAGGCTAACTACTTACACAGTAATAGAAGAATATCTGAGGTTTAAAATGAAAGCCAATAATAAGATCTTAAATTTAATGACACTTGTTTAATGTAATTACAAAACACTTATAATTCACAAACAGAGAATCGTTGAGGAATGTCTGTTCACTTTTTATAACCTATTCACACTGTAGCGTTCGGGTTTACATTTTGTATAAGCGTTATGTTATCTCCTTTCATCATAATTCTTCCAATTTGCTTGCGATTTTTGGTTTTCATGTGAACTTCTTCAGCTTCGTCCAAAACAATATTCATGTATTCATCGAAACCAACAATGTGACCCTCGATTCTCAAATTCACATTCTCGTAAAGCCATATTTGTACACGGCTTCTGTTTTGTAAATATCTGAAGATAAGGTTAATGGGTTGTACCATAACCTTCTGTACCTTAGGTGGGCCTTTGTATGCCATTTTGCTAAGGTTTTTTTATTATTAGAGTTATATTTTATTGAAAACAAAAGGCCGCGAAACCGGCGTCGTTTTTAAGCTTTGTCAGACAATGATATTGTCAATTGACATACCACAGATACAATAACACAAAACTAAATATGGCTGACGAGATAGATTATTTCGTCTCAAAATGAAATAAAAACAAAATGATAATAATAAATAATAGTATAAATATTTAAAAAAAAAGGGAAATATAAAAACGATATTTATTATCACAATTAAGTTTTTGAAAAAAATATAGTTTTCAGTTTTTTGCATTATACATCAATACGATTAATAAGAAAAGTATTAAAATACATAAACAATTCAATATTTTGTTTTCCAAAACACAATTGTAAAAATCGATAGACAGTAAAATTCATAATACAAAATACAATGCGTAAAATAAATAGATATCATCCGATAACTGAAGAAGTGTTTTTGAATCTTGCAAAATGGAAAAAAACACTTTTAAATAATGTTTGTCAAAAAAAAAAGTGCGATGGCCGGGAATCGAACCCGGATCAACTGCTTGGAAGGCAACTATGCTGACCATTACACCACCATCGCAACTGACGAAAGTTACAAAACACTAGATCGATTTCTTATATTTGATATGTACCTGGTCTATCTTGAATTTCCATAGCAGCTGCTAGAAGAGTACAAGCACTCTCGACACTCAAAGTGGAAGTAACGTGATCCTCACATGCCGCCCGAAGATCTTCTACTCCCAAGTCCGCAGCTAGCGTCATCATCTCAAATACTCCAGAATCTTGTAATAATAACTATAGAAGAACGAAATAAACCTTATAAATTATAATTTTTAAATATAAAATATTTTATATTTAAATAGTTACAATATCATCAGTGGCATCGTAATATTGTGGTAATAACTAATATATTAGATCTCACTTGTTGTGAAAAATAATAAGAATAGTTCATCTACTGAACACTAGATGTCGTATGACATATTTAATTAATTCATATTTTCTTCCTTCAAATTTGTTATATGATTAAATTGGAAAACTTCAAGAATAATGTTAGTTTATACCTTTCCAGTATAAACATACTGGGTGAAGAGCCTGAATGTCTCCGGCTGTACATGTTGCAGGCGGATAGGAGTCGGCTGGCCGATAGATGGCGTTACCGTACATCCGGGAATACGACACACCTCGCCACGCTTTGTGTTCTGGAAGCTTTTGCACCTAGTGGATATAATATATCCTATTAGCATATTAATGTTGTCAAAGGGGTTCTAACTTCTTTAAGCATGAGTCACCCGATTTTTAATAATTATATTTCATAGACGCTTTTTACTTACTTATAATAAATTATTTCTACACATTAATTTATACAATGCTATTGTTGTTTTCTTGCACACATGAAAACTTTGCTTCAATTTCAAACAGTGCGTACGACGACGCCTGTATCGGTTAGTTGTTTAATAGCAATTTATAAATAAGCTATGTTGTCCCAATTGCTATTATGTCCAAAAGACCAGACCCTAAGCAGCTTTCACAGACCACTTGCAAATCGGAACAGGTAACAAAGTCGGAATAGCTACGAGTTGCCTTAATATTATTTATATTTCTGTTAATTGATTCCAGTGGTTTTTCATTGATTTCCTTTTTGAGTGTGTAGTTAGCTAAAGTGATTCTAATAAATATTTCGCTCAGCACCGAGAGCTCATACCTAGCGCTCTATACGCACAAAGCTTTCACGATGACTTCTTAATACGTTTTACTTGAGAATTTAAAATGAGTAGAACATTTAGCACTCAGATTCATTTCTATGATTTGGTTTGTGAGGTCTTTTCTGTGGTTAGTTCTTTTGTAATGCCGTAACTATTAATATTAAAATCGTTCTCTACTTTCACGAGAATTCCATAAATTCTGTCCTAATGAGGGTGACTACAGTGAGCTGCATCTTTGACCTCAAAATACCCTGACTGGAATGCTTGACCTAACTTAGCGTCACTTTGTTTGATCCTTTTTTCTGGTAATAAATCTAACTTTTCATACAATTTTTCAGTTGGATTCGAATTTTCTTTACATAAATTTGGTTATTAAAGCCAAATTCTACCCATTAATAGATTTATACGATGAAAGAGATGTTTTTCATCTTTTCTGATCCGAATATAATTAAAAATATAAATAATTAAAGAAATAACATCCAACATTTCATTATAGTTTAATAAGATCTTGTGTCGAAATAAATAAAAGATTGTTAAATTCAATAAATGAGTTGTAGAGCTGAGTACAACGCGTCTAGACTTCACGACGAACAAGTTATTGAACCTGTAACAAACTGTGTTACATGTATGTATTATTGAAGGTCCTTTTAAACAAATAAAACGTTCCTTTGTGATAGTGGGCAGTCGCTAAACATTCATAATACATACGAATTAACATTTTAAACATCTTTGATAACTCTCTGCTATGAAATAATACTATATATATTTTATTAATTTACTACATAATTACTAAATGTATTTATTTTATTGCCTCAACGCTTAGTATATATTCATAGAGTTAGTGCGGAAATTAAGAAAGTTAAGATGATTCACGCTTATGTTGGAGGCTTGACCGGTTTCGGCGAGCTTGCAGCTTTAGGACATTCCCTGGAATTGTTCCACAACTACCCAGCCAGTGGTAGACATGTGAATCTTTGGTACATATGTCCTCAGATTAGAAGCTCCTAGAGTGGATCGAGATACGCAGGCCATGAATAAAAGTTGCGTTGACAATCTCACTGATATTGTCCGAACAGGAAAACATGACATGACCTTCGAAACACGACGAA
This sequence comes from Danaus plexippus, assembly GCF_018135715.1. Taxonomy (NCBI): domain Eukaryota; kingdom Metazoa; phylum Arthropoda; class Insecta; order Lepidoptera; family Nymphalidae; genus Danaus; species Danaus plexippus. The sequence goes on from NC_083545.1 coordinate 155,286, forward strand.
AACAAAGTTATGCAATCAGTGCTGATCTATCATCACTTGGTGTCTACACACAAATATGATCTAATACCCATTCGATGATAGGGTTTGAATAAAGACCATTTGTGTCAGAAATGTCGACGTAGCCGATATAGTTGTCAATAGTAACTCAAAGTTACGAGGCTTTTCATAATTATTTATGTTCCTCGGGATGGAAATTTGCTTTCCTATAAAAGCTTTAATGTTTTTGATCAAAGTTACACGGGATGTATAAGAGTAATGATAGCGATGGTCCACATTATTAATGGCGCCCGCCGCGGCTCCGAGACAATCAATCACTTGAGGTTTTATCTCTGCTTGTAATTAATATCATGAAGCCGAGGCGAGCTGGGGAACGTTCGGAAGCTCTGTTTGTACTTTAATCGTTTTATGGTTTACCTATAATCACTTATTTCCGTGACAAATTAGGAACATACCATGTCTCTCAGATACAAACGCAGAGTGGTGGATGGAACTGAAATACGTCCTAAATTTTCCATGAGTAAATCTGCGTGTTATTTAAACGGTTAAGATCTTGTTTTAAAAATATAATTGTCAAGATCCAAAGATGAAATTCTCTATATGGTGTTATTGTATTAAAATGAACAGAGGACCGAGGAGTAATGATCTGAATAGTTGACATTATTTAAAAATATTTTTTTTAATTTATCTAGATTAAGTATAATTAGAATATATTTTAATTTTATCCATAAGTAAGTGTTGTTTTCATGAACAGCAATTTTTTTTTCTTAATCAATATCTTAAATTAGGTAAACAGCTATGTATTAGTATTTAAATTATAATTTTATATTTTAAACTAAAGTGTACTCTATAATCTTTACCTTATTATGCCTTTAATTAGTCACCTGTGCAATATCTCACAGGAGACAGACAAACTAATGGTAGCTGACACAGGTTGCCGCAGACGGAGACGGTCTCTTCAAAGTATTAAAAAAAGATGTACCAGGGGATTCCATTGCTTTATTAATAAACTTAAAGACTGAATGTAATTTAATTAATAATCAAAATAAGCATAAAAATTATAAACGATTTGTTATGTATCGATAGCAATGTTAACAGGCTATAATGTAATTTCTCTTCGGTTTAAAAGAAACTTAAATATGTTCTAATTTTATAGGCAAATCTTTTCATTTTTTTTATTATAGATCATCTAGCATCCCGGTAGATTCAGAACAAGGTTTGATGTAATTAATATATCTAGATGACAATCGTCTACACCGACTAATATATACAACCCCTGTCAGCAATATGTGTATCAAAATAGTGACACCCTGTCAGGAGTGACAAAGTAGTGTACGATAAACAGATTCAGGAGAAGTCAGATCGCTGCAGGGACAAGTTTTAATAGTGCTGCCATACTCCGGATCAAATATCCAATTATCGGCAACGAGATTGATTCAAAATTAATTCCACATATTCCACTAAATTCTGAAACGATTTTGGCTCGTCGTGTGATATGCGGAGACCGGAGGAGGATGTTCAGTCGATTACAGTGTCATCGTAACAGAGATTAAACTACCACGAGCCGTCGCAATTTCATAAAAAGCCGCATGTTGTTTTCCGATTATCTAAATTGTCAATCCAAATATGGCGGTGGTAATCCTGTAAAGAGGTAATCGCTCAAGGATGTTACATAATTTGTATCGAGCGGCGGCCATGATTGATGACGCGTTCGGAAATGTCCCACCACGATCTACAGAGTTACGATTAATGGAACCCGTCTGCGGTACAACCTGACGCCTCAGTAAATTATGCATTCAACTTTGTTAAAAAATAAATCATATCACATATGCAAATATAAAAAAAAAATTAATCAATAAATATTTTTTATCCTGAAAATGAGACAATCTTTTGTTGGTTATAACGTCATACGGCGGAAGAGATGCATCAGTTATTTCCATGGGCTTCGATAAAAATCATTCATTGAAATTTAGTTTAATTTTAACTTAGAAAGTAAATAAGAAAATATGAAGGAGGTTTAATAAGACAGATAAATATATTTGATCAACTTCAATAGACCAATTACTTGTATCGAGCTGGCTCTAGTCTCTCTGTAACTCCAACATGAAGCTTGTAATCTACTCTCAACTGTAACACTCTAATTTCCTCCATTCAGTCGGTTCAAATTACAGTCCAGTGTCTAATGAACACTCGCCGTACAGTCTTTAACAGCTTCCTTAAGCTTCGATACTATTTCCGTAACGACAAACTTCTCTGCGTTTTCTGATAAGCTAAATGTTTGATATAAAACTAATATTTCCAGATTCACTACGTGATCAGGGTTGCTGCAAAGTAAGCGAAACATTGGGTGTATGTACTTAAAATAATTATAAAAGCGTAGTTAATCCGACAATATTAGTTTTATTTCAACGAATACTCGCGAAAGTCTTAGATCTCGTTCAACCAAATTACTTATTATTCTCTCTCATTAAACCTTATTTTACTAACAAAAATCAAATATAAACAAATATTGTTTAAATTGAGTTTTATACACTATGTATACTTTAAACTCTGTTCAGTAACGAGCCGTCAGTGTCAACTGTCACTATCAGGCGGCTGTCATCGGTATGTGGTCGAGTACGACAAACGACATACGAATATCTGGGGTATATACTATGTGTTTGTTAGTCTATACAGTAAACAGTACGCGCTAAATATATATAAATTTGTTCAAGAAACTAATCGATACCTAATAATTTAACGCTCACCGATTCATAATATATTCATATTAGAACTATATACTCTTAGAACCGTATATCGTAAGAGGTTATATGGAAAGTGTATTGAACGCTGTAAGTTGTTACCGTGACGCTGGCGTTGACGTACCCATGTACCTACCTAATGAGCGGACTGTCCGACACCGGCTAGTGTACAGCTCTAACAATCTGCTAGAGATTCGACTACAAACGACCAAGAACGGAAAATATATAATAAATGATCCTTTGAATACAATAATAAACAAGAACTCTTAAGTCCCTGTGTGTAAATTAACTTTGGGAACAATATTATTTATCGGCCCCGTAATTAAAAAATCGTTTCGATCTATCTGTTTTTCGATAATTACCTGTTTTAGTCTTAGGAAACACATACTTCCACACAAAAGATGTAATCTTAGTTTTACGTATTAGATTAAAATTTTAAAACAAAAATTCAAGCGAATATTATTTACCCTTCTCTGTAAAGACATCTGTTTGATAACAGCCTAATTAAATCAAAACAACACTACTACGAGCTGACAGTTCATTACATCAGTTAACGTTTGACATCTGTAATGTGGACGTTTTTTTTTATCTTTAATGTGTCAGAAAGTAAAAAATACAGCAAAAAAGCAACGCACGTAATTTCCATGAAATAAAAATAAGTTCTAAACGAAAACGTTTAAAATACGTTCATAGAAAAATATTATTCTGATGAAGGCATTCTCGCATTAAATAATTGGTATATTTAAGTAAACTTTGCCATTATTAAACAATTTCTGTGAAAACAGCTGGTCGTCGTTTCAAATCGCTCATTTGCAAATCGCTCACTTCGTCTTATCAACAAATACTTATGCAAATGAAACGTGTTTTGCGTGGATCCTTTTTTGCAACGTGCGCAACTTTCAAATGTCGTGACGGTTTACGAGTTACGGCTTTATGTTACTGTGTATTTATTATCAACAATTTTATTTAACGAGCATATTTTGCATTTAATAAACCTTCGTTAAATTTAAAAAGAAAACTTTTTACTATTCAATCAAAAAGAATTCCTGTGATATTTTTTATTCTCCGCCATCTACCGAGGAGTAGATGAAGACTTTATTTTTATTAGCTCTGCAGTTAACCAATGCTTATTTATTAGCAATTCTTGTTTCTGTGACACGGCATTCGAAACATGTTCCTATAAAACTAAAGTAACAGTTTCATTTCTCGTGCAACATGTTCTGGGCTTAATTATGTTCTTTGTTTGCTAGATAGTAGATACAACAATTACAATAAACATTATGTTTATTGTTTGTAATGAAAATTAAACTTTGCTAAGTTATGTAACATAATTTATTATGGTTCGTAGATGCGGTTAAAACTCGCTTAGCGGTCCTACGTCGAACACGATACTATCAATCAATTCCCCTCCACGTTTCCCCCCTCCAGCAGTTCCCTCCCTACCTCCCGCTCCTGTAATTAAGTCTTAATTCATCCCCTATAGAAGCCCGCGGATTACAGGGTAGTGTTATGGAGTTGTTAATTAGTTCATAATCACGAGTCATCGTCGGATCTCTTTGAATCGACTGCGAATTGATGCTAAGTTCAATGAAAGTTAAGTGAAGTCGCTGTTGCCAGTGTCTGAAAGCCGCAGACAGTGAATAATACAACTTGATTTACGGTTTAGTAATTGACGAACAGTTCATTTGTAAAGATTTTCCTCTTATACGCATAAGATGTTATATTAAATTAATTTGCTTCGTTAAAATTAATATTACTATTGATTGTCATTTTATCATATCGAATACGAATTGTGAAAAAAAGTAGCACGAGGGGGACAAATACGCCACAGTCATAAAACACTTATGGTAAAGATTCAGAGAGGCAAGGAACTTTATAAATTAATTATCTGTAGCGCTTAACGGACTCATCTGCGGTCGAAGAGGAGCGATTTAATATTAAACGTATTCCTTACAATATCTGTAATATTCTTACGAATCATCCACAAATAGTGAAGCTTGACATTTAGTATGTTTTTACATAACATACTTTATACTAGCGGTAATAATAAGAAGATTTGTGATCTACAAACTCACAAATAAATAGAACAAGTGACATTGATATATGCAGAGACCTAAAACTCGCCTCATATATCAAACGACGAGCGTCCAAACTCCAAAGAAATGGAAAGTTAGTTTTTGTACTGAACACTACTGTGTTATCAGATACACGGGCGACGGGCGGCGGATAAGTTTCTGCATAATATTAGTTGTTATTGTCGATTTTCCGGACAACATGGTACCATATGTTTCCGGCCGCCATTCTGATGCAAATGACAGGCCGCCTTCCTGAACGGTTTACGAGACCATCTTGGACGGTAAAGTATCTCAGTATTCTTTTCTTATTTCTTACTGTGAATAGTTTTGTCCAAAGTTAGGAGATGGCATATGGATTTGTTCGAAAACTAAATGGAAAAAACTAGGCACAGATACTTTGTGTCGCATTTTGGAATATATTTTTTCTAGTATTAAAAGAGTCACTTTTATTTATTACATATATTGTAACGCAAAGAAAATATGTATATGTAGCATCCTAAAGATTTTCATTTATATTTTAAAATTTTTACTTTTCCATCTGAAATCTGTCCAAGTGTCGAGTAACATCTGACGCCAGTCTACTCGTTAAGACATTTATTTAAATAAGAAATTAAAATAAATTTATATAATATTTCAATATCATGACCCATTATATGAAGTTGTGTCAAAGGAGGCCTTGGGAAACTGCAGACTTGTAATTGATAAAAAATTATAAGTGTAACTAAAAAGCTTAGGTATTTAACAGACAGCATTGGATCTAGAGCATAGTTATCGCGTTTTACTTTAACCAATAATAAGCAAATGCATTAGCATTGCTATTATTTTGTCGAAGTATATATTTCATATTTTACTAATTGATATCAACAAGAAGCAAGGTATTCAACTATATTATTATCAATCTATTTATTAGAATGGGCGTGGACTACATAATTATTATTAATTAATTTTACATTTGAGACGCGTGATAAAACTAAGCACAATACTTACGAGTACACTGAGCAAATACAGCTGAGTATCAAGAGCTATAATGTAAATGCTACACGGTCAGCTGTTATGATGAGCGCCTTTTACACCTATCCCGATTCTGGATGTAATGCAACATGCGATAGAGGAAAAAGTTATTTAAATATCGCGGGCAAATCTTAAAACTAAATGCATTACAAAGTCTTTTTCTTCGTTATTATATCCCTAATTTTGTGGTTTTAATATGTTTTGATAAAAGCGCCATCTTTGTGGCGCTGTGAAATTTTGTGATTCTAATATTAAATACTAGATGGCAATACAAAGGTCGGTTATGTTATACGGTAATAATAGTATAGCGATCAACAATAAACTTTTCGTTACAAAAAAAAAATGAAATGGTTAAATTACATAGTTAGTATTTTAAAATATATGTCCAAAGTTTGTTATATTTTGGGTCTTTCATTCTAAAAGGCTATTTACAGTTTGGTAATATAATAATAATTAGAATATATCAAATATCTTCTGAGATTTAATTTGGTTTGAAGTTTAAATTGGTCAATCAAAATATCTCCCGTATGGTCTAGTGGCTAGGATACCTGGCTTTCACCCAGGAGGCTCGGGTTCGATTCCCGGTACGGGAAACTTTTTACCTTGCAATTAAAATTATTTTGTGGGCATAAACTTTTTCTTCATTGGGGCCTAAAATAAACACGATATCTGCCGAATCTTGATCTTCTGATAATCTTTGTAGATCTCTAAGAAGGCCCGGCAGGCCTGCGCGTTCCACCGACGCTGTGCAACAAGTGCCAGTCACTCTATTGGCCATACCTATTGCTTTAATATTTATAATCACTGTCCCTTTATAACAAATTAGTTAATTTTTTAGTTTCACTTCACACAAGACAACTTCACTATCTACAACAATAATAGTAATAAACTGTTATTCACACATTCATACAGGAAAAAAGTTTATATTTTATAGCTAAACAAACACTGAAACACTTAATAGTACTGAATCGAATACTTCGACGAATCAAAACAAACTATCTTGTCAACATAACCTCAAATTTTAACCTGGTTTGCTTAAATCTCAGTTTGAATCACATGGTCCTTTCCAACAAGCTTGTGTGTCACTCCTTTTCCTTTTTAAACTATACGGTTTAAGTTTCTGTGTCTACTATTTTGTTCTGTGTTTTAAGTTCGTACATGACTGTGGTCTGTGAAGGTATAAAACAGGTTTTTGTTTTGCTCAGGTATGTGCTTTTAACTGTCATATTTACTTAAATTATACTTATCAACTTTTTCCACTCCACTCGCAAGTGCCTCCGTGGCGCAATCGGCTAGCGCGTTCGGCTGTTAACCGAAAGGTTGGTGGTTCGAGCCCACCCGGGGGCGGTCTTTTTACCTAACTTTTTGCCTAATTTATAAGAAAAATGCACTCAACTGCAAATTATTTCTTTTGAACTAATGTGTCTATTTCATCATTTGGTTCTTATATAAAATATGTATAGCGATATACTTATTTTATATAAAGTTTTACAATACAATGATTTATAAGCACTATGTTACGTATTCAGCGACGGGTGTTTTCTTACAAAACCTGTGTCAGTATATCTGAATGACGAAATCGCAGATTGTACGATGTAAGAAATAAAACAAGGATAAATTGTAATATATTTTTTTAAGAGACTTAAAATGTTAAACAACTAAATTGTTTAACATTTTCTGGAGTGATGAAATTATTAAAAAAAGATGAAAAAAAAAAACATCAAAATTGTCATCAGAAAAATAAAATAAATCGCTCTAAGACTCAGACTTATATATAATAATCGTCACACCTCAACCGTCCAGCGGTGTCGATATCCTCTCTGGATATTGAAACCTAATCAACGACATCATTAACTATAGTTTTTATTTTCCGTCAATAAAATATCTTTCTATTAACGGACTAAGTTTCGGAAGTCGGTCATTATTATGCGTCTTATGTTCCACTTGCACACAAATTTACAACTCGCACAATAACATAGCATCCTGTTTATAACACAACTACGATTTGCAAAGATTAAGAAAGCTTTAAACATCGTTTATAAGAGGCACGTCATTGTTCTCACTACTACCTATTGTCCAGCCCCGAAGCACCTTCTCCAAGAAGTGAAGGGAAGCTCAGCCAGCTGGGACCAGGGACCGGTCTCCTCACAGAACGATCATCAGGAGACAACAAATCGGACACTCGTTGATAGAATGTTCTACTTTTTAAAATATATGTTTATTCTTTAACAAGGTAGCAGCGACGTCGTGTTTATGTTTTAAACGTCTAATTATAATCTATAATGTTTCAAGACATTAAAGTTAAAGAACACAATCCAAAGACGGCCGTTAGAGCGTCATCACAGAGCGAAGAAACGACAACAAACACGAGGAATTATTGTCCGAACCATCCGAGCTTATTTAATGGAAGCCAATAACGTATTGTGACGTTCACGAAAACCAGAACAGGCGCCATATAGCTGTCAGTGAATCTGAGCTGGGAACTGCACTCTTCACGGTACATGGTGGACGGGAGCTTGAGTACTCACACTAATAATATACTGTGACCGTTGCTGGACCTATATTCTTATAAACTACGTTAAGAAAATGCTTGTAACATTGTAACGGGGGAATTCTGAAAAATATATTACTGATTATTAATTTAATATTATTGAACAATACTGTCTTTGTGAGATACGAATCCACTTTATTAATATAAAAGAAACGAGTACTATGGATATCTGTCTGTCCGTGGTCAGGTCGATCATGGACACCGTCGTGAACGAGCTACGAGTACATCTGCTCAAACAGAATTTAAGACATTACTGCTCAAGACACTTCACATTAAACGGGAAATAGAACTCTGTGCTATCATGAATAAGATGTAAAGTGCACAGAACGTGCACCACCACCATCCTCCAGCGGTAAGTGTTATATAAAATAAATATAGAGTGATTTATGTCCCATAGCGATTTATTTGATGATTTCTATTTAGCAAATATTAGGTGATTTGTAGATCTTTATGTTTACGACTGAGCTGAGAGTGGAATTAACGCAACTTAGATTTTAGAAGTGCTCTTTATTTTTAATGTACACTTTGAAATATACTGGTATACAATGATTTATAGGACGTGTATAATCATTTTAATGAATACTTCTGTTGTATGTGAGTTCACATTTAAAAAACTTACATATCTGTCAATTACTGTCCCTCGCTGAATTCAAGTCCTCCACCAACCTCCGTCATCTATAAGTCAGAGGACCAGGGCGCCGTCCGTCCGAGACGTCTTAGGATATCGCTACTGCATCATACTCTCACCTCGAGGAGACATCAAACATCAAACAAACAATTGACGGATTTTGGATTAGACTATTCCAAAATTGTTTGTTGATACCTCAGTACAATGTAATTTAGGGTATTTGAGTCGTAATATAAAGTTTTGATTTTTATATTATAATGATGTAGAGTATAAGACTTTCTAAATGACCGCATACAATCATATTGAATAGTATTCGTGTGTACGTGGATTGTGGCCGAGACTCGTGGACCGTCGCGGTCAGTTATCAGTGTATTAATTTATTTTCGGACGAGCAAATACACCTACCTATGTGCTATCATCAATCAATGTCTTCTTTTGATAACTGATGTTTATTTTTGATAATCCTGACATTTCACGGAGGGATTATTTCCTTTTCGTGCTTCGTCTCTGTTTGTTAACACGTGTCGCCGACAGATAATGATTGTATTTAAACTAATTTTATCTAACATCACTTACTGTACGTTGTGAAGCTAACTGTTAGTTATAGTATCGTATAACTTTACATTAAAATGATTAGATTTCTGCATAGAATTATGCAGGACTAGTGTCATCGTCCTGCGGTCATATACAGACATCCAAAAATAACAACTTGTAATAAAATGACTTGAGAATGTCACGCTATATATTCTTCAGGGCAGTATTTTTTTCCGTTATGAGGTTTCAACTGTTGTAATATCAAAATAACTCAAACATAAATACTGTTAAGTAGTTCATTTACATAACGTCGTTTCAATTGATCTTCATGGCCCATAACCCTCACTGTCTTCATAGCGCATGTCGTTTGAGAGGTCACAAAGCGACCCTCAAACATAAACACGTCTCTCGTAGGTCGATGCGATCTGTCCGCGGTACAAAAGAATCAATTAGAGTCATGCAGAGAGGAACGCTCAGAGAAACAATGTTACACTCGCGCGCTCTTCACGGATGCTGTGCGCCTTCACAACGAGTCTTACTACTCCACAGAACGGATTTATTTACTTTATAACATACCTGCATTCCATTTAACCGTCACTTTTAATGGTAATGGCCGTCACAAATTGCATAATTACTCATATGAACGACATTTAGTTTTTATGTCATTTTTGACAAATTAATGTAAAATGAGCATTATAAATAGAAACAGAACAAAGAGCGAAAAACATCGGAAGGAGAAACATAAATAACGTAAAGAGCGAAGTCAAAAGAGGCGGAAGAAAACACAAAAAGACGACAATATTTATATTGACATTCGCGAAAACTAGCGGTGAATATTGGTTCTGTCGATTCTAAAGCTTGCGAGCTCGTTCGGCTTCCTTTGAGTCACAGATCAAAGCACGCGAGCTTCTATTAGCCCTGATTACAGCGTCGTCCTCGAGGGCCCCTTTCACCCGAGGCCCGAGGCCCGAACGTCGGCGCATTGTCTATCGCGGATGCTCGGGGTTAAGATGGGCTCTAGAGCTGTTGCAAGTTTAATTAGCTCTGTCAGGTTTTGAGGTTTCTAGCATCGAGTTGCAGGTGAGCTTTGATGGTTGCCGTGTCTGAAGTGTGCGTCGCGAATCGCGATCCATATTAATATGCACCGCTAATTACCTGTGCACCAAGAAAAGTTTAGGTGCACTATGATTAAAGGATGTACAGTTACATCGAAATAATAGTTTGTTGAAGATGTGAGGTTGTCATTGTATTTAATAATTTAATATTGTATTATAAGTCCCACATCAACAACGACGTACCGGATGTATTAACAAATATGAACACTATACCTAATTAAAATTCATTATAGTGTTTGCATAATTCTTGAAATATACAATGTAGGTTCTTTAAACTATTAGATTAATTTAAGTTCTGTCGTAATTTTAATGGATATTTTAGCAACTCAACGTGTGGCGTTGGTGGTGTAATGGTCAGCATAGTTGCCTTCCAAGCAGTTGATCCGGGTTCGATTCCCGGCCAACGCACACTTTTTGTGTATTTTATAATTTAAATTGTTTTTATTTCATAATCGAATATTCTTTTTCTTTATTCATATAAATTATAAAAGCAATACTTTTTTAATCGTATTTAGGTTAAACAATAGTCAAAAAAAAACTCTAAGCCACTATTAATATTTCCAATCCTCCATAGATGGCGCTGTAGGGTTCTTTATAATGAGGGATTAATATCGTTTGAAAGGAACTTCCATTAAACGACATTAAAGAAAGTTAAAGTACCATTGTAATTCGGTTAAATACAATAATTGAGATTAAGACTTTAAACTTGAAACAAAATAAACTAACGGCGATAAAGACATTAATATAAGTTGAGTTATTATAATTTTCGTATCATAATGAAACAAGTTAAAGTGATTTTCCATTTAGCATTTTTAATATTACAAAATTGGTTATATTATGAACAAGTTTTTATATTTATATATTTTCGATTCTTTAGTTATTTATTGCTATTTTGGTCGCGTGTTAATTTTATTAGCAACAAATGTAGCAGGCTTCAGGAACGGAAATCTGAACAACTACTATGTCTTAATATTATACTTAATGTAATGTACACCAAACTTCACTAATAAATATATAAACCGGTTCACGTAATATGACACATATAGGTAGCTAAAATGGAGGTATGATTTCTAATTCAACACATCCTTCAGACCGAAAAGTTGAACAGCCATTATATTGACAAATAAAATATATATGTATAAAAGTATAATTATAAAAAAAACATTGAATTATAATTATAAGAACTAAAATAATAAAAGAGGTGAAATTAGTTCTTCTTTAAATGAAATAGTACTTGTGATTGTGAAGGACCAATATTCTTATTGAACGTTATTGGGCCTCATCGACCGACGAGGTCTGTCGGGCCCCTGGTGTATGTATGGGAAGACGTAGGGTGTTATACCGGTAGGGAGCCGCGGCAGCAATTAGCGACAAATCACGAGGAAAACGGTGTTTACGCAAGGAAATCGTGTTTTCTCAATATTAACAAATCTGGCTTTCTTGACTCCCCCCTTCCCCATCCACCAGTGAGTCTTTTGAATGTTATGAAACATGAAAATATAAGGTAATGATATTTGTATGTTTGATAAAAATCATGATTGTGAAAGAATATTGAATATAGTGAGTACATGAATACGTCAACAGCTACGGCGGCTTACAAAACTAATATCTTAAATTTTACATTTATCTTGTCAGGACTTCTTGGGGTCTGAATCAATTTATTTCAATACTATAGGATTATAAAAATGGTTGAATATGTGACGAGCAAAATGTTAGATAAATTTGATAATTTTATATAAGTAATGGAATAAATAAAAAAAACATAAGTAAATTATTATTGCTCGTTTATTCCTCCGGCAACCTCTGCGGATGGCTCTGCGTGTTTTCTGATATTATTCATTCATTTATCATAAAAGGTAGTGAAGGATAAATAAATATATTCTTATGAAGCGGCGTCGTCTCAAACTATCAGGTTGAGGCGAGCTTTAGAAATTATGGTTTTTTGTTCAAACCAAAAGCGTTACCACAGAAAAGTCAATATTCATTAATTGTCATTTGAATTTATTGTTTACGATAAACTCTAATGACAATTATAATATGTAGTCCAGTATCGTCTTAACTTTTAAAATATTTCCGTCAGCTTTCAGATGACCGGACTGCATTTGAACAAATTAATTATTAGACCAGCGGTAGTAGTTGTAATTAATAGACCTTGTCCACGTGTCCCTAACCCGTAGACAGCCAGAGACGCGGAGATGAATCTGTATACGAGCGATATAAGTAGGTAGTGTAGGTGTAGTGTCAATACAGATGCACATTGAAGATGTTTGTGTTAAGACGGGGGAAGGCTGGCGGATTGCGACGGCAAACAGAGATAGTACAAATGAGCTGAAAGGATCGAGGTCACCTCCAGCGAGAACACGTACCCTGGCGTCTGGAGCTGGGAGATTATCTCGGTAACACGCTATACGGCAGATTCATGTTTACTACACGAACGTTACTGATGCGACATAGTTCAGGCGAGGCATTAGTTTTATTATTTATAAGTAGCAATACTTGCGCTTCAAATTCAAACTCAAATAAAAAAAAAATCATACAAACTTGAACTTGAAAAACGTCAACAATTTACAATAATGTTAAATCAGCATGTTTCCTCAGTCACATTGCTAGGTAGTAATGATGTTCTGAACGACGTCATACAAATTAAGCTTTTCAACAATAAAATGCCGGATCTCCTCAGTTTTGGGCTCCGTAATAAATACAAAAAGCCATCCAATTAATTCCTCTCCAGACCAGCGGCTCTTCACGACAAAATAGTTTTAATTGGATTGACAATCATTCTTTTATAGATTTCGTAATGAGTTGTACGATCGAAGGTCAAACGACACGCGTTCACCGCTGAGGCTACCCTTTCATTGTATACTCCAAGTTAACTTCTTAAACGTATTTTAAAGCAGAGTCCGAAACTTCGATCGTCCAAGAACTTTTTTTCATTAAAAACTGTGTTGGTTAAAATAAACTGTGAACTATACCGTGTACTTCATAAACTAGAATTCTTATAAGTTTTAGTATATAATTACGAATATTATAATTATCAAAATCTAGTTCTATCCGGGTGTTATAAATGTTAAGCTGGACGCTCTCAACTCCAACAATCAAAACGAGCCGTGAGGGTGTCGAGAACCAAATTGCATAATCTTTTCCTTCGAAAGAAAATGCCAACTCGAGGAATTGCTATATTCTTGAGAGTTTTCAGAATAAGAGTCCGCGGCGACTGCCTTAGAGAGTTTAATTTGTACATGCAAACAACGACTGGCGCTCGGCGGGAAACGTTCACCAGCCTTTTGAAACTTTACACACACCGAGCGGAGGTCGCTCTAAAATACCAATTTTCATACATTAAACATCGCATTTCCCTAGCGCTTTGAAATAAAATTCAAATTTTATACGAACCTAAATATGAAGTAACACAATAGGAAACATCATATTTAAGGTGATCTATCAACGGCGATGTATGTAAACACTCATGCCAAGAGGTTCCCATCCTCTGTATGAGTTTGTGTCACACATAGTGTGGGCCGATGGATGGATGACTTCGACTGGTGTAATGAGCGGGCCCACAAGTAACAACAGGCTCCGAAACAAAAAAGAGTGTACGCAACAATTCGCCCTAACTACTAGTTGAACCCCGCACTCTGCTTCTCACCCCCTCAGCCCCTCACCCCTCGCACCCTCACCTCTCGCCTCCTCACCCCGCCGACGCCCTCTCGTCCCGCTTAAAAGCCATTACCGGTGCCTTTGATCTGTGCCGCGAACTATGATTGCAGTGCTTCGACTGCCCACTTAAAACTATTGCTGTGAAACTGTCTTTGGGAACTCTTTTTTAGATAAAAGTTATCGATCTCTTTTTGCATTTGCGACATTTTTCCACCGCTAATGGGATCTTTAATACATTTTTGTTCGTCGTATTCAGTAACGTAAAGCGGTATACCCTCACACTCGAGTACTATTTGTACTATTACTAGTATTCAAATACCCACCGACATCAAACAAAACGTAACACTAATAACGAACGAGACAATACAATCAAATCGAATCCATAAACATTTTTTGAGTCGTAATAAGATAATGAGTGTACATAGTTCGGTTGTAGTAGTGATGCTGCTGTGATATCGCAGGCAGGTGCTGCTCTCCAAGATGATAATTAACAAGTCAGTACAGATTTCACTCACGAGGTAATTAGCTCGGTCTCTTTGTGTTGTTTGTCTTTGATACCTCGCTATTAAAGTGCTCCAGCTCCGACTCCGCCTCCTCTCCTGGTTGTGTCGATTTTTGAACTAACATTTTTTCTCCTTCCAGTTTATTGTGTTTGAGCCTATGTGTTCCTGTGACTCCCGCTGTCCTTTTACGATCAATCAACTGTGCTATTTGGAGTGTGGATTAATGACGTATTCAGTACAGTTTCGGAATGCTTTTGTTTCATATAAAGTTTTAGCCCTCGGTCCGCCAGACGTCGAGTGTCGTGGAAAACAACTCCTAGGCCATGATGATACGCCGTTGTAATGCTGTACAATTGTAATCTACTGTTCTTATCCTGTTGATTTTTTTATTATAAAATATTCCAAGTATTTACTACTAAAATATATAATACTAAACAAAACCGGAAGTTGTATTAATTATTTTAGGTAATTTTTAAAGAAAATATTGTTTAATTCCTCGTTTATTTATTATTTACGTTTATGAAGATAAATCTCATTCATCCATGACATTTAAGTCTTTTTTGAAGGGATTCTCATAAATATTTGAATTTGTGCTTCATTTTATTTATTTGCGCTTCATTTTATATCGTGAAGTATATTTTGTTTAATTTCTACTTCCAAGGCGTTTCGGAAATTTTTTTATATTCTTGAATGACAAAGTAATCACGATATTCCTTAATAACAAATCTTTGTGATTTATCATTGTTGAGCTTTCACTTTATCTTTTGAACAATTGAATATTGCTTTGAAATGTAGTGTCTATTTTTGGTAATAAATTTGGATTTAAAAAATGTGAACTTAGATGTTAAAAGCATGTTAGTATAAACAATAGATATACTTTCTGCCAAAAGTTTGAAACTCCCTGTATCCCGCTAAATGTGTTCATAAATATTAAATATAATATAAGAAATGACGTAAGCCATGTTCTAAGCCGTTATTCAACACGTCATTGTTAGTTTCCGGTTCACTGAGTCGATGGCATCACAGCGATCACCATTCGGAGGCCGTCTTTTGTCGGTCTGTTCTCCACACTCCGAATGTTATCTAAGGATTTTATCATATTAATGTTTTCCTTCTGTGGAGCCCGTGTTATATATTACGCGTCAATAAACACCGTCCCACTCCTCGGTGTCGAGGTGTCGAGGTGTTTACTGTGTTGGTGAAGTTGATGTAAACATGTTCATACACAAAGAAACGTTACAGAAAAAATACAAAACGGGTCAAGCGGAGAGAATTAAAATCCAAAATGTTTCTAGAGAGAGAGAGCGCGTTGTTTGTGTTCTGGTGATTTGAAGTGCTCGTTCACATGCGAGGCCTCATTCTGGATTCCGTTTGCGAAGTCTTACTTCACTTTCGGAAACCGGGGCGAGTTGCGGGATTACTTTATAGCGTTTCTTCAGTTGTTTCGTTTCTTTCGCATTGAAGATTCTGTCCCAATCGTTATGATGGGTATTTAAGCATTGTCTTTAATTTTAATTTGAAATGTCCGAGTGGGCTCCAAAATTTTCATACTATTCTCTTGTCCATTCCTAGTTTTCCAGCGGTAATTTTTTAAATCATTCTCTAGCTGCATGTTAAAGTAATCTTAAAACCATATCCAGCGTGAAAACGTCTTCAAGATCGATTCTTTATGTCTTTTCTGGCTGTACGTTACAGACGCTCAAATGCACCCCATATACCGTACCCTCGGGACCTCAGGTCTCTTTCGCACTCACCATGAAACACATTTCCCTCTTTAAAGTAGAAACGTCATCGCGTGGCGCATTGTCTGACCTCTGACAGCAATCGAATTTGAAGTTTAAGGACACGAAGCCAGAGTCTAATATTGTTCGTAGGAAATTCCTAGAAAGGAAATTGGCATTTACAGCGGGAGTGGAAAAGCCAGTTTTACGCGGCAGAATTTGAAAATGAAATTCGACTGTACAGTGAGGCGAGGCTCGGGTTACTCCGCTTCACCTTCCGACTATAGCTATTGCTTTTGTATTAAGGTTTAAATTGGCTTAAAATATGATTATTATAGTGAAACTTAACATGTTGCTCTGCTCGGAAAACAGGCGACCGGCCGCATTCGGTGACATGTACCGGCACGCGAATGTTTTTGTTTCCTTCTCTTTTATAAATATCAGTTGTTTTTTAATGTGACGTTGGATTTTTGAAATACTGTTAGCATTAGAGTGGCCGGTGGAGCGCGACAATAGTGGAAAGAGGTTTTGTTTTGGCGTGGGAAACATTTTTTTGACGGTGGACACCGTTTTTTTACTGCATACGAAATCAAACTTTAATAGTGTGTTCACGAGAAGTTATAGTAAAATAAGAAAGTAATACATTCGATATTATTTTCTTTTTTATTTCCATGAAAGCATGAAACTATAACTGACCGAGGAGATTACACGAGGTAAGTGTTTTTCATGTCAGTATATTTTTCTGTCTCCTAACGTTTCTTCTTAAGTATAGATAACGTTATCAGAGCGATGGGTTAGTATTAGGTGCAGGTGAAGTGCGTGGGTCGTTGACCCGGTTGCCATGACGACTGCGGTCTGCATGTGCGCCTTCACTCTGAAACGGGGCTTATTTCTGCAATAACTTTGGGGTGCCTCAGAAGCCGCTGTGTGCTTAAATATAGTTATATGGATATATTTTGAATACATTTCTAAATCGATACTTATCGCTATCGCTAAGGAAAAAGATGAAATAAATACCATTTAACAATGTTCATTTCTTTATTTTTTATTTATTGTTACAGCTGTCTTAAATCGCGGATATTTTCGCATTTTCCGAAATTTCTCGACCGTGGGATACGAGAACGGTTCAATACCTCGGGATATCCCCATGAACTCTATCATTGATTTTGAACATGATTGTTGAGGGTTACAGAATCCACTTCATCATTTTCTCATTCGTTATCATAAAAATTTGAACGACAAATTATTAACTACTAGCATAATAATCTGTCACTTTTTTTTGCTTGACAGATTTGAATTGCAAGTCAGTATAATATATAAAATAAAGTCAGGTTGGAGATGTCTAAGCAGAAATAACACAAACAAGCGTAGTCCGCTTAAAACCGCGGAAAATACATTGTTAAAATTATTGGCACTTAAGAACTATCCATTTAATATACAGTAATAAAATAAAAAGCGTTCTAATATAAATGAAATGTCTGTTTTATAATCTT
The DNA here is from genome assembly GCF_018135715.1 of Danaus plexippus. Classification (NCBI taxonomy): domain Eukaryota; kingdom Metazoa; phylum Arthropoda; class Insecta; order Lepidoptera; family Nymphalidae; genus Danaus; species Danaus plexippus. Next base: position 173,312 of record NC_083545.1, read on the forward strand.
AGTATTAATACGTGTCAGAAAAATAATTCAAACAATTCTCATTCATGTAATACCAAATATATTAGTCGAAAGAGGGGTAGGCGCTCCATGTTATGATAAGCAACCAGGGAAGTACGGCTTCTTACAGTCCCTGAGACAGCTTCAGGCGCTTATCGATCTGAGATTTATTGGGAATAAGAAAGGGTCTATAGAATTATTACAGAAAAAAAAGACAGTAGACGTTGAAAGTTCCGCCATTTTGATTTTTTGAAAAAGAAACATCGGCAGCAAGATCATTAGACTGAATTATATCTATATTATTAATTATTTTAGCTCCCTCCATTGAATCCACAGCAGACGGTATGAGTAAGCCCAATACTGTTCTGTTTATATTTTGCATTATAAAGTGTGAACACCTGTCACCTCCTGTCACCTCGGGCGCGTCGAACCGTGACGCGGGTAATGAAAACAATACTTTATATTTGACGCAGGGCGGGAGGCGGCTGATCAATTGATTGGTAATATGACACTCACCGACACTTACACGGCGAGGGTGGAAGGGACCAGCACTTGCTACTGTATAGAAAATATACAGAGCAAGTAAGAATATATGCATTTTGTCGCGCATCTTTCGACTGTTCAATATTAAGGTTGATTATGAAGAAGACCGATTATGAGGTCAATTGCGTTATAACGAAATAAATCATTATTTTCTATTTAATCAATCGTTAAAATTTACAAAAATAAGAGTAAGGAAATAACTAATGTTTCCTGCCTCTCAACAAATTTATTTTCTTAATTTTATTGAAACATTATAAAACATGAATTTGAGTTCTCAGTACTTCGTTATACTTATAAAATTGAAAAAGTTAAGTTAGTATTGATGTACTTTCTGAAACTTACCAAAGAAGTGAGCTTTACTCTCGAGAGACAAATAAAAGCGTCGTAGGTTTAACTCTCGCCTTATGGTGGAGATGGCGTGGTGATCATTTACTTCGTGTATAGATTAACATACGTACATACCTTTTGTACGACATCTTAGACTGCTAGCGCGTCTCTGATGCAGGAGGATTTGAATAAGAATTTTTTTGTATATCTAATCCAGTCCTATTTCTGTTACAAATGAAAATGCATTCAATGAAGTAATGTCACACTATTATATAAAATTTTTATCTTACACATTTAATAAAAGCTCAGCAAAAACATAAAAAAATATATTTTCGAAATGGCTGTCTTTGGCTCTCATACAGGTTTTTAATCCGTTAGGCGCAAAATATTTGAAGTTGCGCACTATTTACAAGGGAAATTTCGCCACTGCTGGCTCCAAAGAATTTTAAACGGTTCCATTTAGTTTAGAGAAGGACATGTCCACTAAAACTGACCATAATTTGAAGTCTAAGAGTCGGGAACGTTGGTTTCAAGCCAAGATTGGGTAGTTCGCGTCTTGTGGGCATGTGCAGAGTCCTGGTGGAAAGTCCACGGTATATTTTTAAAATGTGTATTGCTGAAAGGTATCACAACTTGATCCAGGACTGTGTTTGGGTGAAGTTTGAACTTGTTAATAACAAAAAAGTAGTTTTGTGACTACTTGATGAGACACGCCCCACCAAACTATCACTGACGTAGCATGATGATCCCGTTTTCCTTTTCCCTTCCCTTGAGCAGTTTCTTTAGAACTGTGAGCGTATACTTTATCATTTTGCTTTTTGTAGGATCCTTCAATCGTGATTTTTTTCATCAGTAGAGCGGATATTTCTATGCCTTCAACCTGCGTATCGCTACCGAAGGCGTTTCGATCGTTCCACAAATTTAACAATATTAACGGCATTTGTAGTTCTAACAGCACGAAACCGCTCAATTCTTTTCTGGTCTTCGACCGGCGAAATGTATCTTTTGATAGTCCGAGATACGATAAGAACATTCTGAAGTGTCTGAATATAACCAGTTCCATACCCAGTTCGTGCAAAGACTTTACTGCCATTAATTTTCTTTAACAACCCATTCCATCTTGTATTTTGATTTTGAACACGAAAAAATATTTGATATGAAGGAAAATTGAAGGAAGGTTTAATAATATTATGCCTACGTGTTACAAATTTAAAAATAATTAAAAAGTTGAAAAAAAAAGTTTTTATGTTTTTTGTATGTTTTATGTTCAGTGATTTATAAAGTATAGATCATTGGCACAAAGAAATGGTTTTCACGTGGAAGCCATCGCTTGGTCGGGAATTGACTCGTCACTGCATGATTCTGAAATACGTTCCTACTCCTGCTATAGGTATATTCATCCGCAGTGAAATATACTCTCATCCAGAGTACTTCAAAAAAAGACCAATTAAAATATAACAATTCAAAAATAATTTTGAAATAAAAATTACTACATTTTTTTCGTTCAACGTACTATCCTACAGAATAAAAGTCACGTCAATTTTTATATATTTTTTTATATTTCTCTACTAAACTTAAGTTGTAAAATAATTTTTAAGACGTTATAAACATAATTAATCGTCGTGCCTTAGAGGGATATAAAATAACATTTTTCCCCTAATTTAGGGTGTTTATTGTAAGGGGGTTAGTTTGTAGCACACCGGCGCGGCGGCGCGTCGGACGGGAACACCTCAAACCTTGGATACTGTTACCACCAGATACTTATATTATATTTATACTAGCAATATTTTAAATTACCTTCTATTAAACATATATACAGGTTTTAATTGGTACTCTAAAAAAAACTAGTTTATTTATAAATTATAGAAACGAAAAACCGTGTCAAGTGGTTTTGAAAATTGAAATAAAATTCAAATGGATAAAATTTTTAAGTAATATTTTTAGAGTAAAGTAAGACAGAACTGTTTATCGTCACATGGACATATTATGAGATCATCATCATAGAAAAATATGTATACTAGTACACTGTGGCCTTCAATCCGAGTGCACAGTATAAGTATACATATTTGTTATTTTCTCCCTAATTATATGGAATTACTTGATCGTCTTATAGTCCTCGATCTCCTCTGTCGATCAAATATTAACGGAAATACCTTGCTGAACTACATATTTAATTTAATATTACTTGTTATTAAGTCTCAATCATTCCATCATGTTAAATGCTATATTTGAAAGATATCTCGAATAAGATTATTTAAAGCTATTTTGAGTTCAGCGTATTATACTTATAAAGAAATTCCATTTTCAGAAGTTGTTTTTTAAAATGTCATCCAGCTCAGTAACTTATGATATATTAAAAAAGTATGTCAGGAATTATTAAAAAAAACAAAATAGCAACATCAATGTTCCGGCTTCATAGTATTAATTCTAATGAGTGTGAAATGAAGTGATTCAACAGTTGAGAGATATGGGGAGTGACCTGCACCTGTGGATTGTATGATTAGGCTTCAAATTTATAAAATCAAAATACACTCTGTGCTATGATCCGTGGGTGCTAGCATAGAGTTCATTATAAACACACGTGTTCCTCCTTTACACATTAATGCTGAACCAATATCAAAACTTTTCCTTTAACGTTTCATTTTCTTGTAGACCACTGTGACACTGCCGCGGCTCGCTCGCTACTCATCTCTGATACTCCGAGGCGACATGATGCGTCTCTTCTGACCTATATATTATAACTTGAAGATAATTTCTAAAAGGAACTAGTTTTATAAAAGATTTTTACATATAAAAACCGTGTTAGTTTCATAACTTAAATTAAAAAAAGTATTACGCGATGAGATGGCTTTATTGTTATAACTTTATCGTACGCGTGTAAATACTTGATGATAACTTCTCTTACAGTGAAATATCTTTAGCTTAAATGCCACGCGGCTCGCAGACGTTTAAATGAACATATTTGGAAGTTCGGTTTAAAGCGTGTGCGCTTTGTAACTTAATTATTATAAAATGGAAAGGATAAAGCGGGTCAACGGAATAACCGATATGGATAGTATATTTAAATTGAAACGAATATTTTCAGATTACTACGCGTTTTTCATTATTTTAAACTACATACTCCCGACGTGTCGATTACTTTGCAGCAAGCGTGATCACAAGCAGACGAGATGAGAATTTTTTAAATAATTAAAAATGCTTACTTATCTGATAATATTAGTTTTATTTCCATGAATACTTGTGAAAGTCTTACATTTCATTAAAAAGATGTATGTTACTATACATTTTAATATTTTTTTTTAAAGAGCGGAATCCATCATATTTTGCATGTTAAACATTGAGAATAATATTTACATGACTGACCAACACACATACAGATTACAGATGTCTTGCACGAAGAGTGACATTATAACAATACTGGGTTGGAGGACGAGAGCCCCTGACTGGCGCCACCTTAAGTGACCTTGGCTACAACGCTGAGTGTTGTTCATTGTAACAGTTTTCCACGGCCGGGTGTAATACGACACGCTATATATATTAGGTCCTCGTTATACAATCAATAAATACTTAAACTAAGCATAAAAACAACCGGTTAATGTTATTTAGTTAACTCGGTGTATGTGTTCAGGAAGTGTTCAGAAACTTTTCTTAAGCATTTCGTGATGTTAATTTGTTCAACAGTCAGTTGCCTCGTTACTATAATAATCATATAAGCCGTTCTCAGACGTCTGTAATATATAGTACACCCGAGTACCTGCCTAATAATGTACTGTGGCTTATGAACTATGAAAAAAAAACGATTATTGAACAATAAGGACGGTGAATTTCAAAAACTACTCAACAAAGGCTATACAGAGTAACGGATATTATAATATTTTATATTATTAATACGTCAAATAAATGAAGGCTATCGAAATAAACGTTGAACAAACAGACAGATCAAACAAACTCCAAATGAGCGATAGTTGACACAACTAATTGAGCTCTGGACTGTCGCAGTTTAGTGAAAAATAATATTTGTTTCCGACACAACGACTCTTTGAACAGATGCTGTGTGGAAACAGAGCTTAAAACATACTCACTATACATTATTATGATCGCTCGGAAAACCTCCGGCGAACTGAGGACTGATACGTTTCAATATACCTTGTCACTTTGTATTAATGTTATATAATAATAGTCTACCTTAAGCAATTTGAAAAGATTAAGAAGCTTCGAAAACAACTAAATGTATTAAAAAAATGATTGTGCGAATATAACCTGACGAGAGTTCATGTAAAAAGATCTTAGCGGCGGAGATTCCAACCGATCCTTAGCACCGTGATACAGAGGATTGGTGTGACAGACATGAAAATATTTGTGAAATTTATTACAAACTAGTTTTTTTATGTATCGAGTCTTAATACGCACAGAATAACTCACAAATAGTATTGTTTGAGTGATTAAGTTTCATCTTCAACAAGCTTATCACGGCTATTGTCACTTTTCTTATATTTATTCAACAGATACGTTTCGAATATTCTTAATCTGCAGTAAATTTTATTCTATACCCTAGTGTGTTCCTGCGCTATAACACATTAAAATCGATTTCACTGCACTATTATTGTAGTTCAGTATAGATTTGTTTGTACCACGATACGCTTTTGATTGGTTCAATCATTTATTTATATAGGTACACTACTTATATAATCCGTCGCTGTCTTTGCTGTCTCAATGCTGTTTTAAATAACGATAACTTTTTAATCACACTGACAAATATATATATGTTCCAGCATTTTTATTTTAAAACATGAATCGATTGAAATTTTTTTTTGTTATCGAGAGTGTGATGTTATATAGTTAAATGAGGGAATAAGACACACGGATGGAAACCTCCTCATGAACTTAGCGGGGATCGACCAGAAGCGGACAAAACCACCGGGAACGTAAGGTCGTTGGATTCTCTGTGAGTTTGTTATAAGTTAAACAAATGTTTTATTTTCTTTCGCTGTATCATAATCCTGTACAGTGTAGTGGTAAGTGTCCCCGGGTGTCAAACGGGTTCGATTAACCGCCGGGGGATTCCTTTAACATATCAAAACCAAAAGACACAGCCCTGACTGTATTCCACTATTATCAACCTCTCACGGTCTTTCATTGTCACGTGTACAGTTGTAAACAAAACTCATTTATATTTGTGTTATCGTTGGTTAGTTTATTTTAATCTATTAAACATGAAACGGAGTTACTATTGTGTCTATAGTAGATACTTATATCTATGAGACTACTATCACACTTTGATTTTTAAACCAAGATCAAATAATATATATAAATCTGAATTTGACTTCTTTATATAAAATGTTTATTTTAATTCAATCTCCTTAATGTTATGTGATATTTTGTAAGAGAATTTGTTGGTATGTCAAAAATCTTTTCTTTTTATAGTCATCCCTCTCAGGTCAGCACTGAGATAATCATTTTTTATGAGTTTTAAAAGTCTTCTTTAAAATAAGAATTGTTTCAAATTTTACAAAGTAATTTGTTTACGTAAAAAACATTGCCAGAGTAGATGTGAGGTAGAGAGCGGTGACGTTCCCAGTTCAGTTTTATTTATCTTTAGATATCACTGAGGATTTAAAGTTTGCACATTTGATAATTTGAAACGCATGCATTAATGAAGTCAGAGCGTGAAGCTAGAAAAGGAATATGAATTACGTAAACACATTTCACACACTAATTAACATTCAATATATATCTGTAGTTAGGCGTAGAAATGTGCATTAGTAATTAAAAAATTAAAAACTAGCAACCTTAAACGAAAAAACTCAAATTTCACCCTTGAAAGAGTAAAGGTATTTGTAGTTTCACTTGACGCCGTGAGGCGGCGAGGCGGCGAGGCGGCCGTAAATAAGCCCGTGTGTAATTAGGCTCACAAGAAATTAACGCTACACTCTGTGAATATGTTGAGTTTAATAAAAAATGTTAAAGGCTTTGCGTCGCTGAATTTTATTTCACGTTTGAATACCCCGAGCTAAGACAAGAAATGCGTGTTCATGAGTGACTGTCTTCAACGTTTTAGAATATGTTAATTGATGTTAATTGTCTTAAGAAAGTCGAAGTATATTTCATCTGCTAGTGTATGTTGTTTGGGAATTATTAGCACTCCTTGTTGCTTCTTTATACGACGATTTCTTGTGCGGTATGTGTTTTTCATTGACGATATGAGACGGATTCAGGAAGAAATGGGAAACAATGCAAAGACACCGATAGCAAGGAAAAGGAGGATTGATCACATTTTTTGTAATAATTACTCGGATAAAAGTGTCAGTGTAAGAATCGAAATATCCTAAATTATTTAGTTTGGGAGCGAGTTACCGAATTATGTGTGTAACGGAAATAACAAATTGTATATTAAAGCACCGTGTGTTGTTGCGGGAGTCCGGGGTCGTGCTCCTCTTGGCACATTATGAAGCGGTTCAGCGCGTCGCTGCTCGCGCCATCCGGAGATTTATAAATAAGTGTTCACAGAACGAGGAATTCAATACGAGATGTTAGTTCGTACATCTTAAGCGTCGCAAGAAGCTGTCGTCCGCGGCAAAGGAAACGGAACGCAATTAAGGCACAACGACATTAATTAAAAGCGACCCTCTCCCCGGCCCGCGCCGCCTCCCTCCTGGACTCAGTCTAAACTAGCCCTTACAGTGCGTCGCGAAATTTGTTTTAATTACGAAGTTTTCTATTTTTTTGTCGCTGAAACCATTCGAATTTTTAATGAGTGTCCCTCCGCGCTTTTGTATAGGGACTTTAATGAATCCGTAAATCGCGAACATGGAATAGTTTTCTTGTTCGGAGTCTCTAAAGCGTTTTGTTTGTTTAAAGTATTTCTGTGTTAAAGTTTCTTTGAATGCGGGCGTCACGCTGCCGCTGCCATCTCTTGTCTGTATTCTTCATAAGCGACGTCTCCTTTCAAACTGTGTGTTAATGATGCTGCGAGGCTCGTAACGCGATAGTGATAGCTTCACTCTCTGAATTCATCTCGTGGTTGTCTAACAGCCTTTCATCTTATCCTTTAATCATTTACATGTTCCATCCACATTATAATATCTACGGCCTTCTTCTGTCAAATACAATTTTGAACGTGACTTACAATCAACAGCGATGTCAAATAGTCTTAAACAGTTAAAAACGAGTTACGAATTCCAAATGTAGCAAATTTATGAGTTTAATGTTGATTTCAGTTTCATAATTCTGTGTGATACTTAATTATTAGAATTAATAACTTTACTATCAGTCGAACAAACTGTAACGTTTTATTGTATCGATCTATCGGTTAAGTAGGAGGTAAGTCGGCCAAAAGAACGTGATCAATGACGTACTCAGAACTCACGAGAATACTAATAACTAGATTCATGTCATGTTATTTATTGACAAAGTTTAGAATCTCTTTGTATCAAACACATTCCATACAAACATTCACGATATCGCCTGCGACGTCACTACATGTCTCAGTTTATAACTCCTCTTGGTATATTTCTTTTATTAATGGACATATTTCTTTTTAATGACGGTTACAAGTAGTTTGAAGTTTTTTATTTTATATAGATCTTGTCAACAACTATAAGGACACACATAACACATGCACATGCCCAAACACACACACATGGACACGTGGCTCTGTCACAGCTAATATAAAAATTTACTTATTAGTAGAATGGTATAAAATAGTAAGGCTCTCTACCCCGAATATAATATTTTTCTAAGAGTCAGAATGAGTGGCGAAACAAGAGGCTCATTGTGTACCTTGGGGTCGCTTAATTAAACAAGGGTCTGTTATTACTGGCAGCGACAGACAATAAGCCATTATAGTGTAAAACTGACCTTCGTCTTTTTGGGTTTCAGATTTCGGTAAATAATTGCGAAATGTTACTTTTCTTTTGTTCATAACTTATTAAATGAAATTAACAATGACCCTTTTCTTACAGAAGCGGAAGATAATTCATAGATGTTTACTTACTCGTTTTTTGTCGAGGGTTCTGTATAACTATAGCTGCATTTCACTTATTATTCATTAAAAGGATCGTGTTTTCGTTTAAACTGCTTCAGTCACCCGCAGCTCCTTACAATTTTATACTAAATGTATGAATTGTTTCAGTCGCTGGTCGGCTACTGTAATATTATATGTACTCGTTTATTTGTTAAGTGTACATTGCGGGCACTATAAGACATTATCAAATACTCGGTCGTAAGAATAAGAATTGTACGTTATATAAATCGTTATTAACGCGATAGTTTGTTTTGAGAGGAGGGTCGTAAATAGTTTAGTGGTGTAATCTAAGCGTCGCCTCGTCGTCTCCACTGTAAGTTTTTACGAGGCCATATACAATTACCTCCGGAGGAGGTTCCCGCCGCTGTTTATAGTATTCTTGTTTTCGTGTAATTCTCTTTATATCTCGGAATATTCACATTCGTCATAATAATACAAGTGTCATTACATTAGTTTTGTTGTTTCATGTTTTAACGAGTATATATGAATGTGAACGATTCTCTGAGTATTTTTATCACGGTGAATGGTTCTCAGACACTTTTATTTATATTATAATTATGTATATATCTTAATTAGATTTAAAATTATACATTGTGAGGTTTTTTCACGCCAGCGATAAGCGTTATCGTCTATCTATTTCAAGACCTGTCATCCGAGGAGGTGAAGTTCCTTATTATGACTCATTATTCTAACGTATGTATTATGTATGTATTTCTCACTGGAATCCTTAGTATTGATTGACTTGGTTGGTAGCCCTAATCTCAGGAACTACTGGTGCGATTCGATAAATTCTCTCAGTATTGGGAAGCCCATTTATCGAGAAAGGCTTTAGGCTAGATACCATCACCCCACGATTAATAGGAATTGAGTATCGATGAAAAATGTAAAAAAAACTGATAAAAAATACTCCTTTTGAGTGCTTCCGGTGTGTTCGCTGTTCGTTAACGTTATATTTTGGGAAAAATCATGTCTGACTGAAATACTACAAAATATTCGTGTTTTAAATTAGTTTTTAGAATATATTTAATAAAATGCTGTTGAGACATTTATGCAACTTATTCATTTTATTTATTAGATTTCATTATTATCTCATTTGTGTCAGTGAAAAATTAATGTTTGAGTAGCTATAAACATGTGAATAATGTTACTTCGTATGTGTTTTTATAGTGTATGTTTGTCTATGATGACGGTGAGGTGGAGGTTCCTAACAGTTCGAGTCGATGTTCATTATGCAGAAAGGCTCTACTATTACTACGAGGAGGCTCGCATTTTACCGAAATTACGCGTTGCTCGTGTGATATGTTATATGTTAACTGTCACTGAGACGCGGAAGTGACGTCACAGATGATGGATTATATTAGAGATAAATGGAGGAAGGAACCCTCGGACACTCTGAGATGAAAGTGTAATCAGAGAAGGTTTTGTGTTCAACAGACAACTTTTCAATAGAGATGTTAAGAATAACGCATGGTCGGTGTACGGAATATGAGCTGTTGACTTATTTTTAATATGGTAATAATATCATAAGTTCATTGAACTTTACAGATAACACAAATCATTTATATAATGAAATATGGTATTGTTATAAGATCGAGAAGTTTTCATACAAGCTGATTTATAATAACATCAGAGATAACAAGAATCTCTCTTAACATTATATGATACGTTTTTTATTTATCAAAAATATTATTTATTAAATATTTTTTCAATAATTTTCTGAACATCGACCTAAATAATAATTTCCCTGAAACTATACATATACATTTGCAATTATTTGGAGACAGACCAACTTTACTACATCGACTGCTAAAATAGTTCGTAATCTACTAACATCAATGTAAATATCACGTGTAATGTGAGAATGTATATTAATAATTTATTACATTAATCTTTTGGTATGTTAAATCGATTTAATTCAGCGTCCGTTACTCGTGTACACTACACGTTACCTGTGTACACATTTGCAGAAGTCTTGTATTAAAGTGCGTCACCGGCGTAGACTTCACGTAGCGCTGCGTAGAGGCTCGCGTAGATATCGCCGTAGACATGTCTACGGAAACTATAGAAAACATCTTTGTATTATAAGTGTGTATTACAATAGATTAGGTAAAGAGAACCTATTTAAATTCACCGATATAACACTCGGGACATAGATCCCACCTGATACTAAAACATGAATTACAATAACAATTATGTATACAAAAAAAAAAATGCCACGTTCGGGATTCGAATCTGTGACTTCTGGCATTTTGTGTTTCACTCTCACTGCGATTTGAGCTAAATTAGATACTCGATATTATCCTAAACTTAAAAACATATTATATAATGTTCTATAATAATAAATTGAAACTCCCTACATGTCAATATATTTTAATAATATATTAGCAACCGAATCTTTATTTTAAGAAATCAGAGGGGAACTAGAAGAAGAAGAAAAAAACTACTATTTCAACTTTGCTCTTTAAGGTAATAAATAGTATTTCGAGTTCATTGATTATAACATGCTTTTATAATGTTATATTCATTTAAAAATAAATAAATCCCTTGATATTGAACAATAATTATTTTGAATTCAAATATAATGTGATGTCTCAAGTCTTATGCAACGATAATTGACTCGTCACACACGTCATACGGCCGCGTGTTGTTTTAATTCTATTAAGTTGTCATTTCCAAAGCTGTAAATTTTCATTCGTCGGTCGTAAAACGCGGTCGCTTGTTATCGTTTTTGAAGGCTTCATGGAAATGACGAATAAAAAATTATTAAAAAGCCATAAAGAGAAATTTAACACAAATCCGACGGAACATTTGCAATGTAAACTAGTTGCGTTCATTTCGGAATCCTGACAACTTCCAGAGTGCGGCTCGATAAATTTTACAGCTATTATAATAAGGCTTGGTTTAGTGTGGAGCCTGTTGTTATATGTTTGGTAGAAAATTTAAGCGACAGGCTTCGTGGCGGTCAGCAATAAGAGGAAACAGCGTCATCTGCTGGCCGCTAGCGTCGCTCAGTAGGAAATTCCAAATTGTAATGTTCTTATTATAAGGACTTATTATTTTTACAAGTTGTTTTTTTAAATTCAGCAAAATGTCCGTTTTAAGGTTAATATACTTATTTCAATATTTAAACTGACCGAGATGCAACAACTTGATTGCTTTTTTTAAGGTTCAAATCAAAGTTAAATTAAATAAATATAGAGTGAAGAACACATTGAGTCGGGTTAGAGCGCGACGGTTTAGTCGGTAAAGCGACTTGAAAGAATATTCCGCAGGCAGCTTGTAATCCGCACCGTTACATTCATGATACAAACATAAGGCGGAATTTGGTAAGCTTATATTTTACAACACAGTTCTTCATTACACATGCCTTTTTATTAATGATTTAATTATTTAAAATGTATCGAACGAAAAGTATGTTTCGAGTTCATTTACAAATGCATTCAAATAAAATGTCATTGAATTTGGTTTGCTAATGTTTTGCACTTTACAATGATACAGTAAATACGCGCTTGAAGTTTAGAATTCAAATATACTTATACTCATATATATGTATATAGAACTTATAAAGTTAAAACCTCAAAGTCACATGAGAGCTCGTCAAAATGTTTGAATGAGAAGTAAGGCTAAATTTAAAATATTCTTTTAAAACGTCAGAGAGACCTGCGACCGTTTAGGCTTCGCGCCAATTCATTCGAGGAAGGCTCTTTCAGTTTCTTTATCATTTGAAGTCAAAAGAAACTGCTGGACTATAACCTTATTAAATTGAATAACAAGAAGCTCGTCGATGGCTCTGAAATTTTCTAAAACAAACTTTATTGTATACACGGAGAGTTTAGTTTTAAACCATGCACTCGCCGTCGTAACATTCATAATATCGCCGAGTGGTAATCGAATTACTCGTCAGGTGAGTGCTTCCGATCTTAAAAGGTAGCTTCATTGTATATTATACGGTTCAGATACTTACGTTCAAATGCGCTTTATACCGCTCAAGTATATTTAGGTTATATACAATATAAATACATAACTTTTGATCGAATGTTTAATAAATTTTACAAGTTATTATGAACAGTTTTTATCCGATATATAGTCAGATCTCAAAAGGCATACGTTTTACTATTGAGGAACAGTTCTTTGTAAGTTATCGATCGTTAATGTTTATATATCGACCCTGTACGTAATTTATTACATTGTCTTCCCACTCACAATTCTACTGTTTTGTTGTGACATCTATATATAAATATACCGATATTAAAAAACAAATGATGACATTAAGCGTCCTCCCCGCCGGCGGGTAGAGGGTAGCGGGTAGCGGATCATGTTCCTATTATTTATTTTTTCGGTTCAGAGCGTCGAGGATCAATGCAAACATTAAATATATCCTGACATTGAATCCATATTGCTATTTGAAAAACCCTTTCTGACTTTGATATTGGCGGAAAATATGAAGTCCTTTGTCTTGATGGGGTTTATAAAGGTTGTATACATAAATCAGTTTCATTCAAATATTTTATTACGAATAAATTACAAAAGAAAGTCAATATTTTAGGGAGACATCATTCTCGTGTGTCTAGCGCTACTACTGGTAATGTATTGATATAGTTTTTGTGGTTGTAAATAGACAACATACGATGCTCAGTCGATTTTGTTCTTAACTTTAGTCCGGGAACTTTCTAAGTCGGAACACTCGGAGGCAACTTGAGGGAGTCAATATTCGGAGTTCACTTCTCTTTCCGCTTGTAACTTACACATAAATAAAGCTGAATTAGACTGTTCGTTATCAATTTTAATATCCAAATTTTTTTTATGTAGATTTAAAACATACTACACTAGGGTAGGCTTCCAACTTCTCATATATTAATTAAAAGCGCATTGGAGAAGTCCATATAGAAATGTAATTTAATTAAATCGGCTGGCAGTCGATCACTTCCATTTAAACAACACTTTCATAAGGTGTCAGAATCCCATAAGCATTGTGTGGGGCGACTCCGCAAATATCCAATATTGACCGAATGCAGCCTCCGGCGTCACTCTCGAAAGGGGAACTTCCTCTCGCTGCTGTTACGTGTACGGACTGCAGCTACCGCGCACACTTATATATTAAATTTAATCTTACTGTTGTATGTATATTAGTGTACATTTATCAAAATAAAAATAAGATTGCTGATTATTATAAGAATAATATCTTAGAATTATACAACTCACTTTGTGCTGAATAATAAGTGTGGTAAACTATGAGACGCCAGCTGGTTGTGCCTAGAGCTTCTTACTATGGCCACACGTCACCGCTCGACGCTTAATCGGATGGACCAACGGACGTGATGCTGCAACCGAGACACTGTTCAGTTTAATACAACCCGGGCGAGGAGGACAGATGACACGAACTGATGAATCACGAATAATATTTGTTAGCATTCACACAGCACTATATTTGAGTTGTAATATTTAAAATCTTAGCTCCAACCATGAACTCAAACAAAATGATAGTAGGAAGCTATTCAAATTTGTTACGACACTTCAACTTGCTCTTTAATTGCTATTACATAAATGTCAACTCAATCAAACTAGACTCTTCATAGTTTATTACAATTCTCTCTAATACTAACATTATTACAATTTATTAGTTTTTAACACATCACAAAATATATGAATGTTATAATATAATTCCTTTCTCTTGATGTAATATCTCCATCGTAAATGATTTGTGACCTTATTGGACAGAGTGTGGACGCAGTTCCGATGAAACGAGTATTACACTAAGGAGTGGACGGTAGGACTCTCCCACGTTTATTGAGATCATTTTGTTTTACAACACTTTTTATAACTTCATGGCACTCGAATATAACTTATAACCAACTAGGAACTGTGACTCCACTGACTGTGGCTCCTGCAGCTTTATGGATGAAACTATCGGTCTCATGGATGAAGAGAGCACAATTATTTTTTCATAGTTTTATTTCACGTTTCTTCTATAACATCGAATTATTCTTAATTTTGTGTTAATAAATATGATTGGTATCATTAAATCATTAATATTTTATTTATGGTAATGTTATAAACCATATCTAATAAAATTCCGTTCTTGTAATTGACAATACTTAAGCGTTCAGTAACTACTTCAAGTTAACGAATAGGTTCATAATCTTTATGAAATATTTGACAATCGTCTTCGAGAGAGTGTTTGCGAACGGAGTCATAAGCGAGCCCTCATAATTTACAACGAACCGCTACTAAATCAGTGAATTGCTGAATACGGGTTCGTTTATCACGCCAGGGTACCGGCGACCCCGTCTACTGAGATCCCACGTTAAAAGGGTTAAGTGTAAAGTTAATTACATAACAGAGGCTGGGGTCACGCAGACCCGCAATTAGCTCAGTAAATCATAACGGAGAGAAAGAGACAGCTGACGCGACTATGGTGGTGTAGTATTGTTAATGTCATATTGTCATTCAAACAAACTTATTATCGAAATAATGCTTATATGCTAAGAACAATAAAATCATGCTTTAATCGAAATAATGTTAGATATCGAAGTAAAAATCAATGAAAAGCGATATATTGTCAATACCGGTGAACGAAAAACATCAAAACTCCAAGTGACGTGTGTCGGCGGTCCGGTCAGGAGGCTCTAATTAGAATATGAATAACACTGAAGGGTCCTCGCCTCCAGCGACTACAGAATATAATTTTATAGCTAAAATGATTTAGGCTAATGAGAGCCATCGGATGGCAGGCAACCTACTGGAACAGTTCGCTTACTTTATTATTAAATTTATTGAGCCAAGTTTCGGTTGAAGCTCTAACATTCAGTCGGCTGTACCGATCCGAAAATACCGGGTCCTTGGAAAATCGGTATTTCCGTTGCGCGACCTTCTTTTTTCGTCGACGGTATGGTAATGATCGTCCGCCGGTATGCAAAAAAAAATTAACGATCCTCTATATGACTTGCCGTACAAAGAACCTACGATTGGTGCAATTAAAGATAGGTTGGATGCATTAGGTGCATTCTAGCGGAATGTTCGGTGGGAGGTGGTGAGGAGAGACGGGGGACGGGGGGAGAGCTAACTCACTTATGCACAGACCGGTGCCTGTTCTGATTCAATTTGTACCGTTTTATTGAGTGTAAATTGGTTAAGTCTTTGCAGGACTGTTCTTGCTACTATCGATATTTGCGCGGGCGGAAAATGTAGTCTCTGTGAAAGCATTCAGATTGTATTCGCCCTGAGTTTCAGACTCTTAAGATAGGAACTCGATTGAAATTACGTATCGTAATTACTTTAAGTAAGGTCTATAGAGTATTTTTTTCCAATTAAGTCTTTACAAAACATCCGATATTCACCATAGGTGACGTTCCCTAAAACTAGCGTCATTTTTGGGTAGTGTGGGATAGGGTCCCTCCCTTTTAATGTCAGCCTTCTCTGACACTCAATAAACAGACCTACTAATAGTCGCTGTCACAAACAATTTTACGTATTATATTTAATGACATGTTACGTGACTACAGAGTTTATAGTCTTCCTTGTCTAATGATGATGTATCATGTTCCTCTGACTGAATAAATAACTTGATGTGGTTCTTAATGAGTATAAATGGAAATATCAAATTATAACCATACAACAACTATATAATAAGTATACGTGGTTAGAGACTTACTATGGAAGACTGAGCATTAAAATTATATAAATTATCGTTAACTTGAAGAGATCATGTGTTAGTTTTAAAAGAATAATGTTAGGTTGAACGAGTATGTATTAACATTGAGCAGGCTGCGAGCACTACGATATCAATCGCATAATAAGTGCTTTGAAACAAATATGATTGCCAGAGGCCCGCGACTTGCAGACGCTCTTCAAGTATTCAGCAAAAGATGCAAAGATTTCCCGACTCAAGCTCAATTGAGAATTTAGGTGAAGTTTGTTCGCTAACTTCGCCTCTCGACTCCCACTGAGCTGACAACTCTTTGAATACCTGCGTTTTGCAAATGGAATTTAAAGTCTGAATAATATTATTTCCTGTTCCTGGAGAATTCGTTCAGAAAAATGCATAATATTTTACAGCTCCTGAGATCTCATTTGCATTTATATAAAAAATGATTTGAAATACATCCGGGATGAACGATATCAATTATACATAATTTTGTCCATAGTGTTGTGTACGAAGCCTAGAGTATTTGACGTGAGGTGTATTTAAAACCCTGGTCCTGAACTAGTTCTAATCTGTCTTCACATGAAAAGAAATTAAGGCGGTTATTAAGAACCCAGTTAGAAGTAATGAATGAGACTTCATAAGTCAGCTTAAACAAGTTGATGAAGAGCAACATAAAACAAGCTGATGAAGTATTTAATATAGCAGGCGAATCACCTTTTGTAACATTTGGAAATGTTTCTTGCAAATAGACAGAGACATAAAAGAAAACATTGTTCATAGAACGTACCTTTTTATTTATTTATCATTCGTGTTTATGAAATCATAAAGCTGTAAATGGTGGTACAAGACTGCGCTGTTTACATTAAATTTATAGTCAATATTTTACAAGAATTTGTTTTTTATTAAATCGGTCGTACAAACATTCATAAATAATTATCAGGGACACGATCATCTCGACGAGCTGCCATCATCGTCATCGTGATTTAAGTGAACAGTATTGAGTGTGTAATGAATAAAATTTAAGTCGATCCGAAATATAAAGTGATGTATAATGTATGTATATTGCATTGTATAGAAGAGTCGTCGATCCAACACTCCGATTCGCTTCGTTCATAACCAAGTTTTCACATTTCATTTGCTTCAGAAATTTGTTTCATTAAATTGCAGAGAAGTCTAAGCAAATGTTTGTTTAAAACATGAAGAACTCAATGCATCGGAAGAAGCCGGTGGCGCAGTTTGTTCTGTAAAGTTAATTGAATATTACTTCCGAGACTTTTTCCAATATTTGATTTAATTTTAACATTTCACACTCGATGTGTTCCCTCGAAGGAATTTAACGAGAGAACGACTAAGTTATTTCTTAATATTTAATTTCATAAAAGTTTTACACGAGCTGCACTTCGAAAATGAAAATTAGAAACACATTTCCATTCCAGAGCAGTAACTACGAGACCGATGATAACTTTCCGTGTGCGTAAATCCAATTTTGATGTCCAAATACATATCGATGTAAATAGTGATGGAGGAGAGAGGTGCATGGCAGGAGACACCCTCGTTCAATCGAAACGGTCTCCAAATGGAATTAGAGTTGGCGTGCGGCCGGCGGCGATCCCGCGGGATTCACCCACGCCCGGGATCTGCGCCGGGATAGCCGGTGATTGCTTTACTGTTTACACTACCGCGATTCCAGATAGAATTGAACTGGCGTGTAAGCGGGTTTAGAATCAAAAAGGGTATTGAAAGTCTCTTTTAATGGTATACTGAATATCGCTCTGCGGACGCCACATTCAATGCGGACAGATTAAATCCTCACCGGTTAGCTTTCCATCCCGACATCCTTCAATATGCCAATCAAATTAACCGAAGTTTTTTTTCAATTCAATACACGTGTTTCCGTTTCTTCTACACTGTCATGGAAGTAAAGTTTTAAGGATTGTTGTGAAAATAATATTAATAAATATTTGTGATCTGCATAATGACGAATATAACTCTATTTTCTTTAGCATATACCTACAATCAACATAAGTCCATAACGGCGACACCTGCGGGCTCCGATCAATCAGCCGAGATCCGTCTTTGAGCGTATTATTCCGCCCCAGGTCTTCCCTAATCAACCGATTTGTTACTTCCTTCTATATTCAGCGCCAGGGTAGAAGAAAATTCTCATTTTTTCTTTAGTTTCACCTTTACACTTCGCCTTTTAGTTAGTAATCGATCGCGCGACAGAAAGCTTTTATGTCTTTAACGATAATATATCATATTATTATTAAATTTGTTTGTTATATTAAACACAAACTAGTCTTGTGTTACAGTTAATGCAATCTCCAGCTGTTTTGTGACTAAATTATATTGTAAATATTTTTTCTCCTCGAAGCGCGGTGCGAACAGGAGGGTCCGATTCAAACACGCGAAATAAAAACCTGCAACACAATGAAACTCATTCTGTAATGTTTCAGTTTCTCCGCAAGGGGGCGCCCGTGTCCTTATTGTGTTACCTGCAATTTGACTCACTAACTGTCTATCATACTGTGACATGCTTATTATTATGTGTTGGCATTTCAACACCTTATTTTAGAGATGGCTGTTTCACAAATAAAAAATAGTTAATGTGTTTGATTTTGTTGACTAAAAATGTTTGAGCAACAAATATTTTGTTCTAGATTCATATACCTACATATGTCCTAAAACAAGAGCAAAGAGCAATAATAATATAAAACTCTTTGAAGATATCCTGAATATAGAAGAAATATCGATATTTTAAAAACATTATAGCATAATAAAGCGTGTGACATCTCGACATTAACTAGCGAATAATGTGTTTAATTTACAACATCGCGACAAGGAACACGACACGTCGTAAAGGGATTATTTTTATATTATCAAGAGCATTTTATAGTTTTACAGGACGAGTTGAGAACAAACAAATAAATAATGGTAACGCCTTGACTCTAGCGAGTAAGATCGCGTACATGTGTACGTCTGTCTATATTGAGTTTGTTCTCGGCAACGCATTAGTTCATAGCAAATACGTGTTACGGCGTGTTTTCGTAACAAGAAATCACTTTTATAAACATTGTACAATATAATGTCTCTGTTTTCTATATTAATGTAGTTTGAAGTGCACAAATCCAGGCTGGAATCCGATCCAAAGACAATCAGGGAGATAAACAAGGGCTGCAGCGTTTCCCACCGCGCGATATGTACTGTCAACAAAATCGGATGCTAGATCCCAGCAGATGCGATCGCTCGCACGGGATTAGAGACGTGTTCAGCATTACGAGCTCAATTATGCATACAGTGTGCCACTCGTGGTGCCTCATAATTGGCTTATATTTTTTAATATACTGACGTTATTACATGCCTCCTAAGTGAAGCTTAAGCGGGGAATGCGTGCGTGGTCTCCGCTATAAGCTCCCTAAGGATTTAATACAAACTCGTCATATACCTCTGTATCACAACACAAATCGATCGCCTTTATCTTATGGTAGTTACACCTGGTATGCAGACTGCCTCATCTCTCCATTTTTTACTATCATACGCCCTTTTTCTTCAATGACAGAATATAATTTTGATATTATTTTGTTTATTTCATCAAAGGCATGTCACAGTTCACCAGACCAGCGTGTTCTCATACAACATGGAGGAATGTTGCTTTATAAATCATATTTCAACGAAACAAAGTTAAATATACTTTAATAATTCTTTATAAAGGATGTTCAGACGCTTAACGTTGATAGAAGAAAACCAATTTAAATATATATTAATAATATCATCAGGCGTACGACCGAAGCGGTCTGCACTTTACCTGGATAATAACACAAACAATAAATATTTCTATAATCCAGTAGGTACTTTGTTAAATTCTAAGATATATCGCTAACAGACCAATCGCAGTTCCTTTATCGGACGTTTCTATAGAGAAACGTTGCTGGTCCACCTTAACAACAAAGGGTCGTAGACATAATATTTAAAGATGTTTATTCGCCGATCTATACGAGTATGTGTTCCCTAATATACTCATATAAGCAGCGATGGTTCAGTGGCAGAATGCTCGGTTGCCTAGCGGTAGGGCCGAGTTTAAATCCCGGGCGATGCACTTTTTGTAGGTTTTACTCATTTGACTTTTTAGACTTTAATAAATAAAAAGAACCGTAAAATGACTTTTATTAATTAATAAAAATCGTTGAAGGGATTGCTATCGGATTTACTCAAGTAAGAAACGTAATAATGTTACAAAAATTGTTGATAGTCAAATCTGTTTTATATAAATATAAAGTAATATATATAGAGTACATAATATGTTATATTCCCTGCAAGTATTGCACTTCTGTTAAGCGAGCGTTAGATCGGAAACCGCAAGGCGTCGCTACAAGTGGCATTTAATTAAAAATATGTCAGGAACGGTGAGGGTTAGTGGAGGGAAGCGGTCGGGGAGCCCTCGGCGGCTCTGAAGCTCTGTGGCATTACTCCTGGTACATCTTGTACGGATTAGGTATCCATAGACTGACAACCATACCATACTAATTTAGTTACATATACATACATACTTATATACTTACCAACAGAAGTTCAAGAACAAAGTCTGGTATCGTCTCATATCTTTTGTCTCACATAGCCGGATTACATATCAATGTTTGTTGATGTCCTTTCATACTTCAAAAGATATTTTAACAAATATATGACAAATTAATTAATTTTATAAGTTTGTGCGTTTTGGAGACGTCATAGTAAATGTTTGTTAGATTACATGTAGATAACAAATAACAATGTGTTAGGTGAGAGTCGTCTGTACAATGCAGAGGGTGTTTTTATGAAGTGAATGTTGTAATTGATCAATAAAACTATTGCAAAGGGCGTCGATTGAATTAAAAACCTGTTACGATTTGTAGAAGCGTGTTACGATGTCGTTTATTGCCATTTGATAAACCCTCAGCCCTCCTCAGCCCTTGCCCACCCTCGCCAGCGCTCCTTACAATCTGACTACAGACCGTTCTTCTACTGATTATTTATACTGAGTGTATGATCCTAGAATAGTTGCAGCAGTAAAACCTTCCATTTTTTAATTATTTCAAGGAATACTTTATTACGTAGTGTATACATTGAACTGTTTCATGTAGCGTACATCTAATAACCAGGTCGTAAGTGGAGAGACAGGCTTCACTTTATAGATAACGTGAAGCAGTTGACGCACAATAGTTCCATACGTACAAACAGACGGACGGCGGTCGTCTCGACGGAGGACGGTAGAGGTGATGCAGGGCGGCACTCGCTCCACGAGCACCGAGCGGGCCGCCCGCCCTCACCAGCTCGAACGGTGACTTAAACACGGACACATTAACGACGCGTTACAAATAACCTGCATAGTGAGACCTGCACGCCGAAGACACCGCGGCTCGTACTACACGATTACAGACTGTATCCCGATACAAACAAGACTGACAGTCGGGTACAGTGGAATAGTTTATCGAACGATTTGAGGAGGTGTTCGGAAAGTAAATATTTAGAGAAGCTATTGAACGGAGCGGAAGACACACAGACACAGACAGACACACACAGGTAAGAGGATCTTATATTCTTGTATTAATTTCGTACACGGCTCTTATTACTACTTAAATGTTCAATTATTTCTTATAAAGAATTGATTAAAAAGTAATACCAAAGTCATTGACTTATGTGTGATGAATGTCTGCGGGGGACAGTTGTTACTAAAAATTAGGGAATAAGTCTGAAGACCTCACCTTTGCTATACATATACTAATTTTCTATGTAATGTTAATTTTCATCTCGTTATCTGTAGGTAGAAGCCGTGTCTCTTTGTCAAACACCTCTCGTCCGTGGCTTGTTCGGGAAAAACTGTAGTTCTTAGGGAGTGATAATTAGTATTCAGGACGAGTTCCAATCACGCGGTATTGTGGTTAGATAATTAAGTTATGTGTCGGATGCGGGGCGCGTATGGACCTCTAACTGTTGGACCTCCTGTGAGAACACTTCAATAGAAGTCATTTAGACCCTCGTCATATAACTTTATTGCATATACATACGTATATAGTATCAGTCTGTCCATCTTATCATATCTAACCTGGACAAATAAACCAATAAACAATAATATCAATATATTTTAATTATAAAATATATATGATATTTAAATATTGAAACCTCTCATAAAAGATGCTGGTCACAGTTTTCAGTGAAGTCTTTTATGCAAAATTAATTAGTATTTAAGTAATATAAGGGAGTAATTGAATTATTTCATTACTTATTTATGTGGCAAATATTAATATCAAGAAGCTGTTTCCAGCGAACAATACCAAATATGACATCCATTTAATATTATTGAAATATAACATTACACAAACGATCCAAGCACATCTGCGGAAGAATTGCAAACGCTACAATTCTAGTGTGCGGTCCTGGTAATGAAAAATAGTTCTTATAATTATTAAACATAGACTTGTATTTACTTTCCATATATTGTGGTAGAAATCAGCATCTGTCGATGCAGATGCCGCCGTCAGTCATAGGTTTATGTTGCAGCGATGATTTGCAAATATTAAGTATTGTACTCTTCGCCCCTAAAAATACTATATATAGAAGGAAAAACAGATGAGTTTTACGCTTAAATCTGACATATTTCTATTTATTACCGTCTTTTAACTATCACTTTCACCAATACAATGCAAATTCACCAATTAATAATCGGAATGCACCCCAAAAATTCTCTCGCCCAAAACTCATATAAACCCCTGAACCTGTATTCAAATGTCAAGAAACGGCTGTAAACTAAATATAAAAATAATGTCAGAGGACATTGGCTTCTGCGCGCACGTAATACGATACAGAACGGCTTGAATATTTTTCCGCATGTGCATCCCCGAAATGATTCCAACTTATTATAATATAAATCGAAATTGTGCGCGAGTGACGCGCGTCCTGTCAATTAAAACGGGGTGTCGTCATCCATCACGGGGGATTCCGGGGGACACTATTATTATTAGCGGCCGCCGATAACCGGATTAATCCGGTTTTTGTTCGGCAATTTTCGGTCCGGCCAACGGGTATTGTTAAACAAAAACCTATTTGTACTTACAGTTGGATGAAACAGTCCGAGTTTATGATACAAGTACGAAATACGAGTGAATACTGTTTGTTATATACATGATAAGCAGGCGGATGTTCTTTTTGTCTGACGTTTAATTAAAATACTGTTCGAGTATGATTGATTTGATCCACACAACAGTTCGTAAATAATTTACCTTCGCTGCGTTCTGTTATAGGCCATTGCAAATTCCTACAAAGAGAATACAAACAATTTAATAACAAATCGTTTCAAAGTTTTAAGAATGTTGAATAATTCTAAAGTGGTTCAAACATACGTAATACGCAGCAGCAAGTTGTGCATACGTATCAGGACTCCCCAAATACAAGGTGAGCCATTCTTTTCATTTCCTGTCTCGAGCGAGGGCGCGGAGATGAAAACAAATTAGACATCACAATCCCAGAACATCGTTTATTTACTGCTCGGTGTTTGAATTGTGTTAGTCTACGACTTCCCCGCAATCAGAAACCAATCACACTTATAATGTTCGTCGTGAAATCCTATTACTATACACAATTCAATAAACTTAACATCAGACTTCGTTGCTTATAATCTCTGCACCAAAAAGTATAGACCTCTGTCTAATGTCACCTGCGCGTACAATTATAAAACAAGATGCATACAAAGATATAAAGTTTGCCTTCCCACGAGCAAGATGTTATATATCTTCATAATACTCATACAGCATTTGAACTGTTAATTTATATTTAATATTTTTTTTATTAAGTAACGTATTATTGTTTCATATGATGAATATGGTGACATGTGCATATTTCATAAGCGGAATGCTTGACCTGTTTTTCTACTCGTATTATTTATATCGTGAGGTGATAGAGAAATAACACAAAATGGCGAATTTGAAATTCTCTTTTGCTGTAAAATAACAATAGCATTTGTATGACGGTCCGATGGAAAATATAAAATATATTTTTCACGTTTGATTGTTTGAAAATGTTTATTTTTATTCAACAAGAATTGAAGTATTTTTTATAAGAACGGTGTATTTCAATTACTGCAATACATTTAACATTATGTTACTGTTCCCAGTTATGATTAGTTCATATAATAATGAATTAAGTAATGTGAAGTGGATTCCAATACTTTAACAGTTTATTTGAACGCACTTATTTCTATGGTCTGATTAAGGGGCCGCTTAAAAATAGTATTCTTTTATAACAACCTTCTTATAGAAATAACGAGTCATAAAAAATTTAAACGATGTTTTTTTATGTTCGTTTTACGAACACGTTGAACGATGAAATGCAATTAAGACATATAAATATACATAACAACTTACAGCAATATGAAATATAGACAAATTACAATCTAAGCTTAGCGTAGAAAGACCTAAGCAAAGTCAGCCGCTAATCCGCGGCGGGAGTAAATTGGAACCGTCTGAAAGAAGAAACTGAAAACGGTTATAAATGTAGCGAATTAAATGAAATATTGAGGGCTTTAAAGATGTCTGGGAACTCTTACTCTTACAGAGTGGGGATGAAACTCTGCTCTGTATTAGATTTGAACATACTCTTACTATTCATAGATAACTCGAGTACAACCTACATACAGTATAGGTTATGTTCGCTTTTCACGCATTTATTTCACACAACGGAAGTTATCAGATACTCTTTTAGTATGTTATAATATAAAGTGAAGTTACTAGCGGCCGACACTCACCCGGGAGTACTCGTAATGACCGCCGCGACTATTTTAGGATAATAATAATATTATGGGATTCACCTTGATCTTTACTTCGCCACGTATTGCATGCGTTCAGTAAGAATAACAAACTATGAATTAACTATATCGAGTGTTTGGACAAAAAATAGTTTAATGAAACGGTTTTATAGAACCATAAACAATATTGATGTTTACAGAAACACGATCCAGAACACACACTTGGTCGTACTCCGGCTAGCACCCTCGTGATACTGAGAAGGGAAATTTTAAGAATTTGTACATGACTGACACTGTTCATGTCAAGAAGTAACGATTGATTTTAATGAGATTTTAGAAGAATGTAATTGTTGATCAAAATAATGATTTTAAAGTCGTATTGCTATAAGGCCACGTGACATGTGCCAGCGACGTGAGGTACGAGCTGCTGCATAATAAATGGAAAATAAATGAAGGTGAACGTTGTTAAAGTGAGAATATATTTGTCTCACGTGTACCTGAACAGTACCACGGAGTTTATATGTAGTTAGCGGTATGTGACCGCTCACAGAACTAATCAACAAACATGTCCATTGAAAAATTAACGAATTGTTAAAAGTCGACGGATAAAACTATTTTTTGTTGAATTCTAATCAAAATCAAAATATATTTCACGTATTTTTATTACAGTTATTTGTTTTCACAAGTTTTCACAACTTTTATCGCGACGCCATTCCCGTCGCCGCCCGGTAATGAGATAACGACAAATAAGTTATCTAAAGCCGGAGTTTAATTCGATATAATATTTTAATATCTCAGTATTATTTCTTGTTCGTCTCCGGACTCCCTCACTCAATATATACGAGACAGAGACAAAATACTTCCATACTCACAGTTATATTAAAATGTATGTGTGTATTCATATGAAAATGACCAGCAAAGTGTTCATCGTTATCCAAGTGAGAGTTGATGCTCTGACGGAATCTTCAAAGAGAATGTTGAAATCACTTTGAATTTATTGTTTTGTCAATACGTTGATAACCTCTTTTGGGATTTTCCTCCATCTTTACGACTCCCAAAGGTTGTGTACAAGCAACTATCGAAGAACACATCTGACAAGAATGGACTTTATAAAAGAAATGCTGGGTAGGCAGTGAATATAGAGAGGTTGACTCTTAAATGTATATTTTTCCGAAAGATTTAGGTACTCATTATACACGTATATAATCAATACCTCCATCACTTGAAGTTGGTTAAAATCTTTCAATTTATCTGATAATGATCTAAACTCGGTGGCGTTATAATTGCAAGTTATTAGTTATCCTAATTTGTCTGAATGTCTTCCTCATTATATTTCTAAATGATCCGTCTATTTTCCATTCCTTTCTGTTTTTTTAATATCAACCTTAGGTCCTGATAGGTGCAGTTCACAATGTAAAGACCCCGTCCGCCTCATTATATATAATGTATTTACTCATTATTCGTGAATATAATGGCTTCCCTTATAAATTCACACGCCTTAATTACACGTCCTACAGTCGCTAGTCGGCCGCGTCTCCTTGATTTACAACTCTCCCTAGAATTATATCCTCCATTTGATTTAGCACCACATACTTTTACCTGCACCCATCTGCAATCGAAAATATGTTCTACAACTCGGTTTTAGAGCCTAAAATGAAAGAATGTCATTTGCTAGGTATCAGTTAGTACGAATGTCGGTATCTTATTAAATTTGTCTACACCCAGTTATCCTCTTAAGTGTTTCAGGGAGGTGGTGTATGTGACGTCATACATGTGACGTCATTGAAGCTCTTCCCATTGAAGTCTCAGCATCTCAAACAAATCTCAGTAGTCGAGACGAGCGAGGCGTTTCATGTCCGTACACCTATCTGTGTTCTCTCGCCGCATTCTACTCACCTTTTAGTCATTTTTCCTTCCCGCCTATGAAATTACGGGTTATATAAACTTGAGGTTTCTTTTCAATTATAAATAAAAATATATATTTTCATATAATTCATTTCCTCTTTGGTCTCATGTCACCTTTATATGAACAATCTTAAAAAAACGAAACGGTTGCACTGGATATAGTATTGAAGTATAATTTTAAGAGCTACACTTAAAACATTGGTTGGGACAATGAATGAGGCTATGACGGTCGCATATTTTGGAAGCTTTTCAAACATGCCATCAAAACGACGATATATATGAACCGTCCCACAACAACATAACAATACACCCCACAGACTACCGACTGAGATACCCTTTTTAAATGATAAGCATTGTCTAACTCTTCATTCGAGAATGCTTCTGGTAATGGCTTTACAGAATTTTAATTCTTTTGTAATGTTGCAGTTATACCTAAATAGTACTATAATTATTTTAATCGTTAAGACCCTAAGAAAAGTTATGCTCCGTACTACATTTGAATATTTGATGTTATGTCGAGGGTCACCGACGTTTGGACCCCGGGTCGATTTGCACAAATAGTTTGGGATTTCAGATTAATGAGACTTTTAGCGTGAAATATGTTGATCGTACGCGAACACCTGCTAATGACACACAACATTTATAAATACTATATGTGTGAAGTAAACGCTTCGTTCCTGGTGTCGGACGAATGAACATACAGTATTGTCGAAAATTACACCTCATCAAGAAGATGAATGAAGCATTTTCTCGTTTCTAATGTATCCTGCATGTATTTATATTAGTGAAGTAAAAAATATTTATGTGTATTTATTTTCAAGATTATTTGATATCCTACTCGCAGTGCTAACTATTACAATACTAATTGTCAATTTTACGGTATTAGTAAGCTCCAAGTCTTTGATATGATATCACATAAAGCTCTATCAATTTATGTTTATCAATATATTACAATAAAATGCTAATCTTCAGTTCATTATTTTTGACTGCTGGTACAATCTGCAACAGCAGTTAAACGGATACTCGCAGAAACCTGAGACTTTCAATACACACTATATATGGTCATTGTACTTATTTTATATTTCCCTAACAGTAAATGAATGTAAAAAGTCGAATATGTGGCTCGTGTATGTGGCAGGCGTTATATTGGTTGACCCGTGTATAAACTCCGATATGTTAACTATAAAAGTGTATACAATGACAGTAATACTAGTAATTGGCCGCGACAATGCCTGCTATATTTGGGATTACCTGAGCGTCACTCGGTAGCGCTGTCGTAGCACAATGCCGTAGCCACAATACGTGAAAGGCTACATTGGAGTTACGCCAGAGCTTCTAGACGATCGATGTGAAAAGAATTTTAAAGGTTTCCTTTGAAATAGTCTTCTAATACTTCCAGTTTAATTTGTTTTATAATATTGATGATATAGCAGTCGTCACGAGATTCTAGATGATTTTTAGGTGTAGAAATAAATGTATAGCTTTGTTCACATGTATGTATGTATATATATGTGTGTTTGTTTAGTATGCATGTATGTATATCGGTGGCAGTACGCGTTCGTAGGTCATTTGTTATTCAGTGGGTGAGGAGACCAAGTTTACGTTTGGATTTATCTGGCACGTGAAGCGATTTACCTATTAATTGTGAAGGGATGCAAGATACACTGGTGCTATATGATGTGTTCATTACACAGACCAACCATGGAATGGGATTGTAATATATAAATAGGTTATCATTCAGATAACGCGGGTACTGAAATAAATTTCACAACAGGTGATACAAGTTCTTTACATCATCACATGTCTTAATTGCATTCTGTTCCTCGTCACCCTCATCCAGATATTTGGTTACAGGATGCAGATACTTTTCCGTGTTACGTCGCAGGATGCATTCACAATAATCTGCTCATCATTCCACGTATCTCGTTAATAAGTCGCTAATGAAAGGCTTTGAGGTGCGGGCGTTAAGGCGCGCGGCACACGGCCATTGTTATTTAAAATTGAAAATACAACAGATACTCCGATATTTAAGTAGTTTGCGGCGAGCCTTTGTTCGAGGCGCGCTCCTCTGCGGCGCCTCTGTGGCCGTGGGGCAACTTCTGAAACGTTCAAGATGTTCGATAGATATTTTCGAGGACGCTTTTTATAATTTTCGACGGATCTTCACATTCATACTGATCATTTTATCTCATCAACTACATAATCGTTATAATAAAAATATTATCTTAATAACATTAGTGAGGATTACGTAAGGCTTCATGAGATTAGTATATTCTATTAAGCTGTAGTTTTATAGAGGTAGTCGGTCTGCAGAGAGGTCGACGAACCCATCTCAAATACTTAAAGCGGAGCAAAAATAGTAATCCTTGCAAAAGCAATCAATCAGTGTGCACTCCCGCTTTATGGACACCGCACGAATATCTAATTTTGTTTGTTACACCCTCCCCCTCCGACCCGACCCACACCCTTCTCTCCCCTGCATCCCCGAGGCTACTGCGCAGGCGTCGAACGCCCTAAATCCTAGCGGACGTTTTGATGGATCACCCTTAATGACAAGCACTGAAGGGGCGATAGGGCTGTACAATACAATATATCGATACGCATTAATTGGTAGGTAATTGACATACGGTGGTCGATACGATCGCTGGAGCCGTAATTGATGTTACTTCTTTAAATTGCGTTTTATTTATCGATCGTCGTTTTTATAGTTTTGTTTTATGACGGCTGTAGTTTTATTCTACCGCTTTTTTATTTATCATTACTTGAATTGTAGCCAATGACAGTAACTATGAACTAAACAGTAAACATGAACTGTTAGAATTCACGTAATAATTATTTCGCATTTGTTAGTTTAAGGCAACATTTGTTAGTTAACAAGCTCCTCTTTCATCCTGGTAAAGTTTAAACCTATGAATCATGTGTTTTATATATTTTGTAACTCACAGCAATCGATGGCAGCTCAATCCCTAGTATTTTTACTCCCTCGTTGTATGAACAGCACTCGCTACAATTGTATTAGGCATTAGTGATGCCGCCCGCTCTTCTTTTATTATGGCATCCTTTCAACCGACGGCGCAGATAGGTGTTGTGAGTTTTAATTGTCTCTGGTTGAAACTTCAGCGAAGGTTCTATTGAATGATACCGATGGGCCTCATTACTGAATGCGTTCACGATTGTCTTTCTTTGTATCGGTAACAGCTGAAGCAGATTTCATTTTATTTTTCACATTTTTGAATGAAAAAGGTCTATATTTATTTTGGTAACAAAACTCAAATTGCTTGATTCATTTGAAAGTTCAAAAGTTCAGAATGAAGACTTACATCCATCGTCAGATGTAAAGAGTGTTCCTTTAGTACAACATTATTTAAAGTATTACATTTCACACGTAGCTCAATAGTGAGTTATTTTATAACCCTTATTATAATATTGATTTTGTATCGATAGTCGGTACCATCGTTATATAATGCATGCACCCTCTCCTGGCCGGTCATATAATTACAACTCGTCCAAAGACAGGAGTAGAAGTAATGACTCCAGTCACGACATCGAGGCATCAATTGTACATTTTCTATGAGACACGCGTATATTGTATTACATATGTGACTTACTGGCGCCGGCTTCGACAATATATGTATATGGCATAAACAAAATTTCAATCGAATTATATTAGACACGGTTGATTGATTCATTCTGAAGTAGAATAACACCTACTGCAGCGTTCACAAGAATATACGAGTACAGGAAAAAAGGAATACGAGTACAGGAATTGATTTCATACAAAGTAAAAGAACGAATACTGAAACCCAGTTTGATTACGTTTTTCTGACATGTAGTAATTTAAGATTATGATTAAATTACATATAATATAACGTTCTTCTTAGTCAGTTATTAAACATATCGTTACTTTTCTATAACAGCTAGTGAGATAGTATAAACGATATCAAGGATGTTTTCCAAGTCGCTTTTAAATCAACAAGTTTCGGAAGTGTTTTATCTCTCAAACTAAAAATATTATATACAAAACGAGACTGGAGAAAAGTTGTTACTGTCAGTGGTATTGGCTTGGGATCTAATGCCACAGCTACTTTATGGCTTGAAGTCAGTCCTATAAAAAATGTTTACTTCGAACACATAAAATTATAACATATATTATTGTTAAATCTGTTTAGTATATAATTTCTCCGAAGTATATTTTTCGCCATATTACCCTGAATCAAAGGCAAGTACACCCCGCATGTCACACATCAGTTAAGTTATAATATCACTAAACATCCAATGCCTTTTTATGTAAAGAATTGCTTTAAAAGAGATGTGGAGGAATCTGTTTCAAAGCGATATTTTCGGACAGCCGGGTAATTACAAGTCGTCACGCTGGAGGGTTCCTCACTGCGTCGCCCTCCGTAAGATATTATTTTCCTCGCTAAAGAAAACTCAGCCGCGTTTTTATATGGGGGTAGTTTTTGTTCTCCGCCACATTATTATGTTAATAAGTTAAAGAGTCGTCGTCGCGCTGCTTTTGTTAAGGCTCAACATATTTCAACTTCTTCCAAATCAGTATATATTTTCGCCAGTCTGTGTTTTTTAATTTTTCTATTATCCAGGTTGTCATAGGAACATCTAAGACGTCTTAAAAATTCTCCAAATTACAATTTTCCTGTAACATGTAGTGGGTTACTCATCTCTTAGATATATTAATTTTAATTTTTCATAACTTAATATTAATTTGCAATTCTTATTCCAGTAGAACTCCCACATTCTCCGCACTCTATACGTTATTTCAGTTAATGATGATTGTTATGATATCAGTTTATTTTAACTGAACCAACACTAACTCCTGTATAATATATAGTTTAATTTAAACCGATCGCTCTATTTATACCGCATTACCGTATCGGTGAGTTTATCTTAGACTCTTTAAGTATAACAGAGTTACTTTACTTACTCGCCGTCGGATAAAGGGAGACGGGCGACGGAAGCTGAGTGTCTGGCTACCGAGAAATAAACGAATTATCACCTTTATGTTATATGGGTTAAGGTTTATTATATTGTGCATTGATACGTACACTCAGCAGTGTAGTAAATCGCTCGACGCGCACATTTCGCTGTCAGCGGGAGCGCACGCGCACCACGCGCGGCGGTATTGCCACCATAATTTATTGTTTAGTGGGAACCAATAAATAAAAGGAAATCCGGTCGAATAAATTAGTTTTAGAGATGTACTTACTACGTTGACTGTTGACTTACTTTGACCCTGAACTTGGCACATTAATAAAGAATGTGGCGCTGAGGTCATAAGTTTAAGGCTGACAAAAAGAAGGGTAACTGTTACTCTGGAGAGCAACAGTTTTGGAAGACGGAGAACATGATATCAATCCTGGTATCCCGGCTGGTGGAATCCACTACAGCTCTATACAACATAATAATATACTGACTTACTCGTATTTAAAATATAGATTCATTCATATACACGAATGCTCTTTCATTGTAATTTTGGCGTAAATTATTTTTTGGGACGTTACAGTTACAAGAAAGAAGACGAAATCGACAGACACTCATCTAAATGTTGACGTGAAACTTCTCATTTAAAGGACGGAAAAAATCTTCAAAGTAACTAAAAACATCAATACACATTAAAATAAAAATGTTCTCACCAGCTGTTGGTAAAATATTATTTCAGTAATAATGAATGTGTGTATGTGTAGTATGATATGCACACTACTGTCTACTATAATGACCGTGATCGTAGTGCGCTCACATCACACAGGACAACGTGGGCGGTCCGGCTGAATACGAAACAAATGAAAATACTCACCAGAACCGATACGTGGTCGGACGAGGAGTTAAACTTACTTTATGAGTTGCAAAACTCCATTTCTTATTAACTAATAATTGCAGCACAAACATAGTATAGTAGAGAATAACCGCCGGCAAGAGTTCACGCTGCGATTTCTTTTACAATGATAATCTATATTCTCTCATTTACATTACTTTCGGGAGTAGTATAATTTGAATATTATTTCACATTGTAACCAAACATTTACTTAATGTTTGTTACATATTTCCACTCATCCTAACTGGTACCTTTATTAAAAATATATTATATAACGACTCAAAACTTTCTTCCGACCAATTTTTACACACATCTTATTTTTAAATTTGATATTTTTATGGTTATATTTCAACTGATATGGAATGGGAGACATCTCGTAACAGCCTTAGAGGCTCATGTAACTTGAGCCGTCTCACGCTGAGTTCATGTTCCAAGAAGCCTCCAATACCTGGATGTTACTATCGTAAAAATATACTTGTTACAACACCATTAGAGATTCATATCATAGGAGAGATAAATATTTGTTAAGCAACAGACAGACAGAAAATCCAATATTTAAAATGTTTCATTAACGTTTTCAATATATTTGTGAAATAATTTTTATAAAGAAATAAACACACCTGGTTCTCATATATTACTTATAATCGTTTCCAACAACAAATCAAACTCAACATGCAAATGATTCACAACGTTCTCGAGTGCCTTAACGTTTTATGTTTATTAATTTGTAAAGGTCTGTTAGGATCGCTTGTTTGTCACTGAGGGACACGACTCGGGACACTTAAACAAATAAGATGCTCCTCCTTTTTTCATTAAAGTATTGATAAAACGGAGATAACGATTAGTGAGGGGAGACGACGATAACAGTTGAGGACACGGTGAAGTAACATTGGTTTCCAATGTTTTATCTAAATTAAAACGTCTTAGGACTCTCTAGATCTTAAATAATTGATCTTCATTGCTTCAACAGCTTATTATAAATATTCATTTTAACTTTTTATGTTTATGTTTGTATGTTGCTTTGTAAAAATCATTGTCTTAAAAAAAAGACTATAATACTTTATTCATTTATTAATCCTTGACTTTCTTAACTTATCTTATTTTAATCATTATTCGTCTAATACTTAGAAATTCTAAGGTCAAGATGAGGTGAGGTTTTTCTGGTAATTTCAATATTAGTCATTCATGCCGCCACATTCCGACTGTGGACAACGGTAAAAACTTGTAATGCTAAAACCGATTATATCACGCATCGTTATTTATTGTACTATATAATATGATTTAAGATTTATCGATAGTTCCCATCCCTATAACTTCTACCTGCTAATTCCTGCCTCATCCCGTCTGCAGCGTGTGTCCCGACAGTCACCACTCGTCCTAATGCTCACCGCTGATAGATTTGTGCATACTTGACTTACACGTGTTCCATATTTATAATAATGTAAAAAAACATGGCTAGACAGACTTTTAAATAACGCTCTCTATAAAAAAAGCACTCCTAATTTTTTTTATCTTTAAAATGTATGGTTCAAGTCAAATTTATAAAAAAAATTATATAATGTTGTAAAATAAATATGAGACAATACAATTACAATATTAGGTATTTAATAGAAATTGAAATTTACATGGAAATCAAATACAAATAATTCCCAAACTGTCCCGTAGAAGGTAGTGGGAGCAGAACTGATGTTTATCTCCTTTCTATTTTTAAGTTATCGAAACTAAACAAGCCGGAGATGGCGTCCTGTTTTCTGAGAATCATTCTTATCTCTGCTCAAGAATGCCATGTCTCAAAGCTTGGATGACACTTAACGAGCTAAACCGAAGATGTACGGCGAAAACCTTGCGAGTATTAAACCTGACATCGTGGCTACCGAACATAATGACGCCACGGTTATTAGTTGACATTAACCCAAACATCATGACACTTGACCCTAGATACAGATACATCAACCACTACTGCATTCAAATTAGAAAATATGTAAACTATGTTTACATGTGTATAAACTTTTAGAGCAATTTTTAAACATTTAAAAACGCGAGCAGTTTTAATAGAACGTTATGTAAATGCCGCCGCTGAAATTTAATAAACGCCTGCCTTTTAAATGAAAAGGAATGACTTCGTACAATGGAGGCTCTTACTCGTTTGACCCCAAAATGAAGCATTTTCGGAGTAAACAGGTCAACAAATCAGCAGAGTCTCTCTAAAGAACACTTGATACGGCAATAAATTAGATGAAGGAATCGTCCTTTAATATAAACAGTCTTCGGACCTCCCCAGGCGACAGTTACGACCTACAAAACATACACTCACTTGTAGTTAGTTCCGATTGTGTGCTTCGTAGATCACCGGCTTACCAGTCCACCGTACATAATAACAAATACAGTTGTAAAGCATAACATACAGTTTTATAAATATTTCATTTTTATTATGAAATTTGATAACAATTACGATATATATAATGCATTCACAATTGAGTGAAAAAGAATGTGTCCAGAAAGCAGAGAAATATATTCTTTGATGTATAATATAATAAATCGTGTGAGCTTTGAATGAATCATGAGCCAGGGGGCAGGATCCATACGTTGGATGATCGCTGGTCAGAAATGGAGCATCCGAACAATCTGTTCTGTTGTCTGAGGAGACGCCCCCGAGCCAGCTCGGCCGGGGAGCTCTGCTGGCACAATTAACAATCAATCAAGTCAAGAACCTCTTCAAGTGATCACCTCCCGACTCTTGACTGTTCACGGACTGCGACGAACGTTAATAGACATGTCGTCATGTTGTTTGTCTCATAAATACACTACTGTACAAAATTATTGATTTAGTCTGTTTATAATCCTTAATATAAATGGAGATTTTACTTGTACATAAAAAAAATCACTATCACACGAAATATGAACAAATTATACTATATTATTATTCATGACATATTCCAAGCTTCATGTTTGTTTCATTATGATCGTGTTGAAAAATTTGATTTAAAATATTCTAAGTAAGGTTAAGGTTTAACTACTTAGGTACGTATTAAAAAAAGTAATAAAAACCACGTTACAACTAACGAGTGAGAATTAATGTATTAGACGTACCGTGTTACAATGGAAACAAGACACACTAGACAAATGACGCAGGGCTGAAACCGATTCGGCCTCGAATTTGCCGAAATCATAAGTCATAAAACCTTTCGGAGTAACTTAATTTGATTTCATACAATACTGGACCACTCGTGATCTCCGTTTAAAATTGTATTACAGCTGTCGCACGGAGCGGAGACTATTCAATGTGTAGATGAAATTCCTTCTTATTTATATTTTCGTATCGGTCATGATGTTAAAGCATTTTTAAGATATTTAATTATTGTACAAATATAAATGTCCGTAGTGTACAATGTGTTGTTTAAGTAACAAGCCGTGTGAAGCTCTACAGTAAATCGAAGTTTGCACAATTCTTATCTCTTTAATGTATTTATTAAAAGAAATAATCACGCTCGCTTATAACTCTCTAATGTTTATAAAAGTATTTATCTATAGATATGTTAATCACGGGCGACACCAATCCCGGTCGTATCATAATTAGCCTCGGTATAAAATTAATTTATAAATATAAGTGAATGTTGTTAAAGGTGTCTTTTAGCTGTACATAAGTTTAATAAAGTGACTAAACTTATAACCCATTTTATTGCAACAACTGGGTTTTGCTCACGTTCGCACTTTTATATAGAATTTTATGATCGTTCTCGCTGCGGGACACATGAGTGGTCTAGGTACGTAAAATAATATTATTTATATCAATAATTTTACAACCTCCGTCATTACTAATAAAATTACAAACCTTTAATTATCCAGCCGGCAACAGTATTCTATTTAAGTTGAATAATAATCGAATGTTCTTACACAAGATAATACTATAGAAATAGATTGTGTATAATCTTAACACCATTCATGTGACAGTCTGTTTGGAAACGAATAAACACAACTCAATACAGTGTTCTTATGTTTAATTATTTATTGAGATTATCGCGAATACAAACATCAATATCAAGTTGTTTGTAAGTTTATCAGCGGACGCTTATGTCTCGTACCAAATAATGAAATATTGTTCCGACTTTTTCTTCGTTTTACGGCAATGTATAGCCTTTTGAAATACAGTACGAGATACCACAGGCGTTATCAATTGGATTGTACCAAAGGCACAGAAGAATCGCCTCTATGTACTTACAGCTAGGGATGGTTATCGAGCTTAAGGTAATTGGTCACAAAAAAGTCGTTAATATGCAGGTTTATTTTAGCGAACGTCTATTGAACATGTTATTGGATGGTGTGAATATGTTTGTTTTTTATCTTTACGAAGTGACACCGCCAGGTGGAGCCGGGGGGCGGAGCGGGTTCGGTCGTTGTCTCTACTAACCAACACTATCGTGTAATCTGATATCTACATATATTTATGATCATAATATAATGTTTATACATCGAATATTAATATTCAGTTGTCTGTTTTATGACTTTCTATTTTTCTAGTCTCATTGAACCGTTTTCAGTTCTACGGACATATGGCCAGAGTTGTCAGTGGTGACTGTCGAAAGCCGACATTTAAAGACCCTGTCCTTCAGAAGTGGTCGCGGTGGCCTGAGAAGCAACGCTAGGTGTTGTTGACGCAAAAGCTTAATTTATAAAATACATGTATTATTAAAATATACTTATTAATTCTTTATGTATAAATTGTGACTGACGATAGAATGGCACATGTCAATAAACTCCTAAATTGAACAGCTTCCACTGAATGTTTGCGAAAACTACAAAAAAGTAAATACTGAACGGAAATAGCCTACCGGATGCGACGGTCTGCAGGAAGTACACCTCATTTCCTGCATTCACGCCGTCAGGTTCCAATCCGCCTGGAAGAATTTATCTGAAATATTACCACTTTCACGGGAATATACAAAATCATGCTTCGGAAATTTTTCTTCAGTAAAGTAAAGAATGTAAAATTGAACAATCCTTTTAAAGAACATTCATATCAAAATCAATATTTGCCTTTAAGTTGGAGAATTAAATAGATTAAAAATATGTTAATGTTATAAAACAAGAAAATTCATTAGGCATTTTATT
Organism: Danaus plexippus; assembly: GCF_018135715.1. Classification (NCBI taxonomy): domain Eukaryota; kingdom Metazoa; phylum Arthropoda; class Insecta; order Lepidoptera; family Nymphalidae; genus Danaus; species Danaus plexippus. Next base: position 211,464 of record NC_083545.1, read on the forward strand.
ATAAAAAACGACATTATCGTTAAAAATTGTCGAATACTCCAACAAAAACGATTGTATGAACTCGTTAAATCAAATATTTATTTTGCAACTCGTATCCCTCATCAATTAGACCGGATTTATTTTTTATCAACATTTTGACATTCAAATTCAAATGTTAGAAATATCACAGAGTGCGAAAACAACATCAGACAAATAGAATTATGAGAGAACTCGTGCCAAATATAGGAAACAACAACAGTCTGGACAACAACAGTCTGTTTCAACAGTTTGGATACGTGTTGTTTCATTTTGGAATCCCAAATAAAATTAAGCGCTTGATTGATGTTTCTTATTTATCGTGCTCTATTAAATATGAAGGATTACGGCATTCTGTATACGTCAGTGAACTATGGAGTGAGGGAAGCTATTACAAAATATTTGTTACACTGTGAAAACTAAAGTTTAGGCCCGAATAAGAACAAATTCATGTATGGCGCCTGCGGAGCTAATGTCTTTAATGAGATAGTACGGTAATAATATTAAGAGTTATATATGAATGAATAATTATTAGAATATTATTCATGGTGGAGTATCCGCCCGGTCACGATACCCTACACATACAATCATCTAACTATCTCTCTTGAGGTTGACTCACAACAATACCATCCTGAATTACTCAAAAAACTACTCCTAGAACAGCTTCTGTTCCAATCTCACAAATAAAACTTTTCCAATCAACTTTTTCAATAAACCGATACTAGACAGAGACTGTTTAAACAGAATATTATTTGCCGATCCCGTCCTTTGTAACTCCATGTATATATTTATTATATAATTAGGTTCATTGCATCTGTTATGTGTAATGTTTTTTTGCGTTGTGGTCATGTTTATGAATTGCAACGGTTTAAATAACACTGTAATTTGAAAGTCCTGTGTTAATTGCTGTATCTAAATGATGATCCATTTTGTAGATAATTTTAATGATTGTTTGTGTGTTGTTAACTGCGACATGAATCAAGACCTGGCAGCGTCTTAACTCCTTAATAACTTAATTTAACCGACATATATACTCGTCATCACCGTTCACTGATCATTTCTTATAATACACATATATAAATATTCACCAAACTACGTCCCAAGTTAACTTGCATCCTATAATAACGTATAATACTCTCAAAACGTACCGAAGCTTTTAGACATTTGTTAGTACGTTATTAAGTAATGATCAAACGAGATCGTAACCGTCGTATTATTTGTATAATATCCCTCAATAACATTTATAAAATGATGACTGAGAAATGCACAAAGGCCAGGAGAAAACAAAACTATTAAAATTTCATAGCATATAATATTGAACACTCGAGTCGAGAACAGCGGAGGGGCGCTCAAGAACCAGGGCGCTTGTGTGAGTCGGTACATTGTTATCCGGGGCCGCGACAATTTACCGGCCACCTGTGAGAACCGGCTGTAACCGGATAAACTCACAAAAACCCTTCACCAGACCTTCGGGATATGGTTGCAGTTACACTGGTGGCTTTAGTCACGAATTATTTATGTTTCGCGAACAGAAATGTGTACGTTTGAACCGCGGTGTTGCCGTATTTCATACAAGCCGTAATACAAGATCAGTCCAAGCATTAGTCTAAGACATCGAATGAAGTGAACATTTAAAATGTAACGACCTTTATTTTCAACGCTCTCAGTGTAAATCTCAAACAATAGCGATTAATTCGTTGGACAGTGAACTCATCTCCCAGCTTCACTTATTCTATAATACAGCACACAGTGCAGTTTAATGGCGTCTGTGTTGATGGCGTCGTGCCAGGTTTACCAAATCAATGAGGCTTGTTCAAGGGGAACTCTGCACCAAATGACACATACATTACTATTGTATTGACATTCCCGTTGCTCGATTATCGTTTTTGGTCTTTAGTCACATAACACGTATTATAATGAAGACTACAATGGTTAGAAATGATTTCAGGCAATTGAACGAGTGGAACAATTCTGTTTAAAAAAGTTCCTTCAAGAAACCTTAAAAGAGAAAGCGACAAAGCAGTATTGTGTTAATAAATAAAAGTTAGTGAGAATAATTTTATAAGATGTTGGAGAAAATCTTAGAAACAGGACGTGACTCGGGAAAGAAGTATCCAGCTCTTTGTAAATTAATTTGTATATGTGGCTATTGAATAGGTAATATCTTTAAAACTGGCGTGAGGTTATCTGAAGACTGTAATACAGATACGGCCTCAGATACGTCCATAGTATGATCCGAATGAACCCTTGCGAAAGTCGAAACCTTAAATTACAAACACAATATTGACATCTTAATTAATATTCCACCGTCTGGAATCTGTTTACGTTCAAGAATATTTATTTTCCTCTTCCTCGTCCGTACTTGAGTATCCATTTAAAATATACTAAGAATTGAATTCTTAGTAGGTATACACATAACATTTACATTATCATAATATCTCAAGTTACAAAGCCATACTCTTCATTCGTTTTATAACATTATATTTCACTTTTTAAATTACATATATACGTATTATTGTTATTCAATGTTTCCACTTTTTGCGGTTACCGTAATCACGGGAAGATGACGGTCTTTATTGGCCTCATATTTGTAAATCACTGCGTGTGATAGTTTTCTATAACTATAAGAAAGTTATATATCTATGATTACTCTCAAATAACTCTTTGTAACGCTAAGTATATCCTTAAAAAGTCAAATAATATAAAGTAAAACAATGAGCTCTTATAGTAATTCCATCCAACTGTCCATGGCGCGTGTGCCGCCACATTTTTCTTGCCTCCCTCCAGACGCCACATAAAGGATTATTTTCTCTTAATCCCCGCAGACTTCTCCATCCTCGCTGAAGTTTGTTGTGAACCAAGTTAGGATATTTGTCGACGATGCATTCATCACTGTTCAAACTTACGTACATTTGAACTTTCTTTTCACACTGAAATATCGCTCACGTTCTTATTTATAGCGAGACATTTTTATAAGTTGATGTTAAAATATTATTACATCAAACTATAACAAATACACTTACAGAAACCTGGAACACTCGGCCAACTGAAAATGTACGTATGTCTGAATGTAAAATGTTCCATAAATAAATAAGTTGCATTTAAATATGGTTAACGAGCGGTTGACTGGCTTGGTCATATGTTATGTGATCGTCGGCCCAAAACCAATCTTAAAATTAAGCCAACAGCAGAAGTGGTGCACGAATTGTTTGAATATTCAGTTTATATACAAAATTGATGTGAAAAGGGCGCTACATATTTACCGGTGATATATTTCGCTCCCACACCGTCAACCTCCCGCGCAACGTTAATGACGTTAAATCGAACTAATCCAATTAACTCGTCCGTCCGTTCGTCCGTCCGACCTCATGATGTGACGTCACATTTCACGTCACACCCAAAATGGTGGCCCGATTGAACGAACATCTTTGTAAAAATGTAAGTATTGTCGTCAGGCGGTATCCTGTCAATTTATACGGGTTTCATATTTCCCAGCCGAATATTTTCCTATCTAAGTGATTTTGCTTTATTGCTTCAATTGTGAATTTATTGGTTTTATGTTACTGGGGAGGGAGGAGCCTTATTGTATGGAATAAAATAATAAAAATACGTATAGAACATACGAAGTCTGTACATCTCGTTATTGAGAATACTTTTTTATAGGAACATTTAGTTTACTCTAACTGAAAAAACATCATGTGAGTGAGGAAAAGGCACCCTGCAAAAACCTCGAGTCAAGCTTGATTGAAGGAAATCCAAACTGCCACGTATTAGGTGTCCCAGGTTATGTTCTGTTGATCCAGAAGGCTGTGTGTCCAGGGTCGGTGTGCAGATCGTTTAGTAGACGATGTGGTGATGCTAACGAACGAGAGCAACACATAATGCAATCAGCAATCAGCGTTACACACGTCGGCTCCAGACTACACTAATATAATTACATGTTACCTGTGTCAGGTTTACATTAATAAAACTCAACTTTTATTTACATATTAACAACTATTAAAACTCATACATGTTCGATTCATTCATTATTGTGACAAGTTTACCGCTCAACTGTGATGAGATTGATGTAACGCGCATAAACGCAAAGAGTGACGACACTGAACCGGCTGTGAAGTTAAAAGAAAGTGGTTTTTAATAATTAGATGATTTGACATCAAGATGACTGAACACGACCCGAGGACGTAGACCGTGCGGAATAAATTATATAACAGTAATGTAGAAATATGAGATGTCTGTAGTGAGAGAGGAGCAGTGACGAGAGGGGGCTGACAAGTTAAACACTGCTTTGAAAACGATTTTCGGAATACATTTGTGCAAAATAGTATATTTCAACATTTATATTCATTCCTAATAAAAAAAGAATAATAGTATTCGCCAGTGGAATTAAATTTGAATTAATTTATATAGATAAAATATTGGTGTAATAATCAAAAAAATAATTAATTTAAAATATACATAAAATTGTGTTCGATAAAAGTGGCAAACCAAAGTCTCGGACAAAGTTACAGAAATTTTTAATCCGCTGAATTACAACAATTATAAAGTAAGTATGTTTTCCAGGGAGCCAAGGATGTAGTAGTTCATTTAAAATCAACTGATACAGCATCGTCTTAGAAGTTGTTATATTTAAAACTAGGTACAGCCCCAGCTTCGCACGGTCTCTTAAAAAATATATAAAATAACATATTTAATTTTGAGAATTATTAAACTTATATTATGATAACTTTCAAATGGTAGGCCCGATTTAAATGATTCAAAAAGTAATTTACAGATACTGATGTAGGCTTGAAAACAAAGTAATTTATTTTGATAAGACTTAGTACCGTATTTATGTAAATAGCTTTCCAATAAACGCTTTAGGAATGCCAGTTTTTAAAAGTTGTAAAATGGATATAGTATGTTATCCTTAAGAGATATACATATGCCATTGCGGACTTTTCTGTAGACCTATATAAAATACACAATTCCACTATACTTTTTTTGTTATATCTCAAAGGGTTTTGGCAGCGTTTTCGTTAAAAGCTGACAGACGGCTCATTTTTTCCCGACATCTTCAACAAATATCGTTAATGTACACACAAATTAATACAAAACCTTAACAAATTATATATTAAAACCTTTCTCGAGAATCACGCTATCGAGTGGTGAAAACCGCTTGACAATTGGTGCAGTAGTTTTTTTGATTATTGCGAACAGACAGACAGACGGGACTGGGTACTTTATTTTATAACATGTACAGATAAGTTAAATCCATATTTCAGATATAAAGCATCACTTTTGTGTTCGTATCAAAACACGACAAAAAGTTAAAAATAAATAAAACGCACGCTGTCTTAAAGGAAGGAAATAAAACACCAATTCCTTTTAGACATTTTTGTCAATCATTACATTGAGGGAGCTTGGGATGACTTGTAACAATATATGTTTTAACATTACAACAACACTCACTGACGTTTAGAAGGAAGGTGTCTGGAGGTGAGCTCCAGCGAGAGGTGCTCGACTACTATTTTTGTCGCGGTCCTTTAAAAGAGTGTGTCATCTGAACAAATAAATACACACGTCGGCTAATATTGATTTATAAGTCCTAAAATAATCTTCGTAAACATACAACATAATCTTATGTTTCTTAACAGACAGACGTTAGTATTTTAAGTGTGACCTAAAACGCGGCCGTTATTTTATTCGATTTATATTATTATTATAAATAGAATATCCCGCGTTCATACATAATACATGGAAGTGAGTTCATTCACAGTCACACAGCTGTCGCTCCAATCAGATGATGGATGAGCTGAATGATATTAGAACAGGTACTCTCACACGACGACTGCATACACTGATATATACTTGTACAAATCAATTGTTATATGTTAATTTTTCCCACCACAAAGAACGTATGAACACTTTTAATATACATATAAGGAACTATTTTTAGGCTAGGCAATAGATTTAATGTTTTTAGAACTAACGTTCCTCTGTCGTCCAGTTTCGTATCTCGTTAATTGTAAAGTAAAGCTCTACACCGGACTCTATGACAATATCGAACAACGTACATGAACAGAGACATTGACACGCCACCGCCACTTCCTCTCAGCGAACGTCCTGATTGAGTCCACAGTTTACATCCAACACTAGCCTCGTTATTTCCACACCTCAAACTTTTATGAACCGCATCCTAACATCCTATCAGACGACCGCAACATCTCCATAAAGAGCCTTAACACGATGCGTATAGAGTTCATTTTTCGATACTGTCTTCGTTGTTTGCTGAAGCCAGCGATCGGTCGGTTATATTTGACAGTTTTATCAACTCCTGAAGGTCCGCAGGGGCGTCCTCGGACGTTTAATAGATATCAGATTGCCGGAGACTAGTGTTACATACAGTTTGGTATGTCTGTAATAAATTGTCGAAGAAGACGGGAACAGAACACCGATATTATAAAGTTGCTCGATTTATATTTAGCTGCGACCGTTAAAGAAATAATGAAAGCAATTTAAAACGAAATGATGAATGACAAAACAAACATATAAATTAGGAAGTGGTTGTGTCGGAGCAGATTACTATAATACAGTAACGAGACTTAAATAAGTGGACAACCATACATCATGCCCGCGACGAGATGACACGTCTGAGATACTGCCGATGATTGATCTTAATTTAATCTGTCTTGTTAGCGACATGGAGTTTTACACTCCTAAAGGATTGAATCGAACACCAACGACTGACGCTTATTATTTGGAATTCTATTTAAATGGCAACATTGAAAATAATTACTTTAAACTTCGACAACCTTATAATGACTACGAACACAGCACATCTGAACTCCTGTGTTAAATCTGAATCATTTTAGGTCGCCCAGCTTCTCAAGACGTGTAAAGTGAATTGAAATCAGTTAGAAATATAGTCGTGAGTGACAGGCGACTGCGCGCGCGCATGCCTTTACATACAAACAAATAAATTTGTCTATCGACGTCGTTGGTGCCGTGTTCAAATAAACAACGACCGAATCTCCTTAGCAATTAACGACTCTGTATCATCACAGATAGAATCCATTTTCTAAAAGCAATGGCCGAAATTATAGAAACATTATTTTCGAATGATATTTAAATTTGAAATGGTTTATTTGTTTTTTTCATTCCGTAATAATGTCGTTCTGCTTCTGGAGTCACTTTATAAATAATGAAGCGTAATCATGAAATTGAACTTAAAGATGTTTACATTAAGGTACGGTTTAATTTGTCCGGTCATGTGTTTTGTTAAAGTGAATCTCATATTGCATACGGGGCGGATGCTGTGGCTTTTATATTTAGAATAGAATGTATTGGACGGATGTGTTCCCGAGGTGTAATATTGCAACTAGTTAATGCGTATTGCCTTTTTTTTGTTAGAACAAATCTCACCCAAACAGTTATCATTGCGGACAACATGCACGTACATATACATAACATACGAGTTTGTTTTCTAACAACGGAAATGTCCCAAAAAGGCCATGATATACACTATATTTGCATCTATTTTAGGTGAGACTCGTTAATTAGTAGGCCTAGATTAGGAACTTTGACATACTTGACACAAATGACTGTATTGAATAGTTTTGTGTGAAACTAAACACCAATATTAAGATGGTGCTATAAACAGCGTTTGGTGCTATAAAGAGTAGCCTAAACATACATGACACGCACCGACAAGATGTAGTCTACAGGCGACACGTTCTGTAATCAGTATATCCGATGTCTTTGACGAGAGAGGAGTCGCTGATGAGCGGATCAGGAATTATTTACGCACAATTACCTCTCAATGACGGAGGAAATGTTTTACAAGAGAGTCCGCGTGTGTTCACCCTCACACATATACATAAAAGAGATTTACAATAGATTCATATTATCTTAAAGCGGTGCCCTAAATTTTTGCAACATTTTATTGCGACGCATCAAATGCGTCCCATTCTATCGTCAATCAGAGTTTAATGTGAGTGCGTTTCGTATTTAGAGAGCTACTGTGTTAGTTATACAGCTTTGAGTATACTATTAAATTAAAATATACATACGTAAGTAGAGAAATAAGTATTACTTTAAGAAAATCTCGCAAACAATAATCCACAAGACGCCTTTTATAAAATTCATAATCTTTATTGAATCTCTATAGGTCGAGAACAACAATGAGAAACAACGCACAAAATGAAAGTTTATTGCAAAAAGATTAATAAACTTACTCCTTCTCATCGTACAAAGTTCATAATTGCCTGAAGTTTTCTGAGTAATAGGACTGTAGGAGGGTGTACAATGGTCACAATATTGTGATTAAAGTGGACATAATGTTCGAGGAACAATCGATGCATTACCGCAATGTGTTCATACTGTTATCGTCTTAAATGCCTCCGTTAGTATTATGTGCCCATTGTAGCAAGAATTAATGTTTACATTTCGAACATTGTATATTTTTTGGGTATATACTAGTTCACTTATTAAAATAATATAATCATTCACAATACAAATTAATATGTAAATGTAATAGTGTATTCATATTGCATCCCAAAATTATAAAAGAAATATGTCAAAATATAGGAAGCGTGTATTATGCGAGCTCCCCTCGCACCTTTCATTTAATTCCTTTCAGAGATTTCTCACAATATCAAAACGATCATTATGTTAGTAACCGTATTATTATAATATGAGCGGTTGTTACTGTTACATGACGTCACACCTTTGACTTCCATTCAATGATGTAAATGAAACGTTAAGCTTCAGTACAAAAATAAGAATGTTCTGAGAAATTATTGCTTTTTAAAACATTTTAAAAGAATTGGTCATGAGAAAGGCGCCTAGGTAAACGAATTTATTTTACTGCAACATAAATCCCCATATTATGGTCATGATGACCAGTTAATCAAGACACATATTTTTTTACGAACGGTTTATGGATTGTCTTCATAATTAATCTGTCTTATATTAAAGCAATGAACCGTAAAATTATAACAATGAACATGGAACATAATGGACTGATTTTATTCAGAGACATGAACAGAGGACGAGGAATCGTGTGAATCACATCAAATCAGATCGAACCACACTCTACTGAACCGGACTATTTCAAACCGAACCGTACCGCAACACACCGTAACGCAATCTACCGCACACGTCACTACCGTGCGTGCTTTTAAGAAACAAATATAAAAAATCCTATCCTCGTGACAGTATTATAATTTAACTTTAAAATAAAATAAATAAATTTTTTTTAATTTAATGACAAGAGTTACTTATTATGTGAGAGGCTGAGAGAAGGAAAACATTAAATAATATAAGGGCTTACATTGAGATAGGAGCAATTTTTATATACATTTTATTAAATCATCCAACAATTTCATGATGCTCGTATCTTTATTTTGGAAAGTTTCAAATGTAGCAACGTTCCTTTTTTTGTTACAATCAAAAGTTTAACCATGACATAAGTCACTCGCGACTCATGTTTCAGGTACCTGCCGAGTGGAGCCTCTGTAATTAATTAGCTCCGACTAAATTCTCGCATCCTTACGTTCGACTCAATCGAGCTAGAAATCCCACATGCTAATGCATGTTAAACGCTTAAATAAATTACGGTCATTTCAACCCTTCCGTCTCCCCTGTCCTCCCGCTCACAGTCCCGTCACCCGCCACCCCTCACCCCCGCCCCTCACCCCCGCCCCTCTCCCGCCTCCATCCCCTGTCCCCAACTAATCACTTCATCCGAATTGTCGCTCGACATACGTGATAATATATATCAAAATATAAATGCTTCCATAAACCGATTAGCCGTTGAAAATTCACTGAGTAAGGGCGTAATTAAATTATTACATGAATTACATTACTTGATAAAAAATGTGATGTGTTTCTATTTATTTCATTTAAATTAATTACTTAAAAAGGCTAAATATAATGTTATTTTTTTAATGGTGCACTATTCGTGATCTGCGCTCGCTTCAACAATTCATCTCCCGAGACCGTCTAATAGGAAATGACTGCGAAAATTATACGTAAAGTAATTACGGAGAGCGGTTTTAATATAATTAAAACATGTAGATACAGGTTTAGAGCATGGACCAGACTAGACACTAGACACTGTACATTAGACACTAGGCTGTAGTCGATACACAGAGACAGAAGAACAATCCATGGACAACTATAGAAAATATGGACTGACCTCTGTGTTTCACCAATAAAAGTTCCCAACACACGAGATGTTAGAAATAATGTATGTATATTATATGTTCAGTTCAACAAATTAACAGAATTATTTATAAAACGTTACTGATTTTAGAAACGATACGTTGTAAAGAATATTTGAATGTAGCGGCTGTAATTAGTACTGTGTAAGTCGTGAGAGCGGCCGCCAGCGAACATATCCAGCGACGAGAGACTCGCACTCGACTTGGGCCAATTTAAATGTTTAATGATTCGGTTTTTGAATTAATGCGCTTTTGATGTCACACAAATAGAAACGTCACGGAGCACTTTTAATGAAATTGTTGATTAAAGAGTAATCCAGCAATTTTAAAATGTTTATTTTATGAAATTAATATAAATATAGTAACAAATGTATTTTATTAAGCCCGCAGCGACGAGTTGCCATCTATGAATCTTTGTATTGAGCCGGTTAACGAGCGACTTTAACGACCGATACCAGCCGACTACACACAGGACGATACAATATACATATTCACAAATCTTATAATGCGACTCTACATGTACAGTTCATTATTTATATGACTGAGTCAGGTGACGAAAAAAATACCCTAACATTATAAACATCAACAAAATTTTACATATATTTTCAAATAAACCTTTTCACGTGTTAAACATATATATATTTTTTAATTTGAATTATTATTAAAGTAAAGTAACAACTTTCAGTGTATTGACAGAAGACGTAGCGTACATGTGTGTAATGGGAAACATTATGCGACAGTATGTGCGTGTCACAGAGCAGGCGTGAAACTTACACTCAAATGTATAATTACAACAAGTAATATAAAAACGCGTAAACAGAGACGTAATAGACTGACAGGACGTCGTAAAAGATTTATGAAGCTCTGAGGGACCACCGTGATTTATATCCCGGAGATGCTGTGGGAAACGTGCAACCATTGACACTAGAGCTGATACTCTCAGCACATCCTCAGGCTTGGCTAGAGGTTACTGGAAAAACATTTAGTCGGTTCTTTTTTAGTTTTTGTCATAACACTATTAGAAAGCCTCTGTGAGCCTTCTTTATCATCCTTGTACGGACATGAAAAAGAAAGCAAAACTTTTGTATTATTTTTTTCGAATTAAGAAAATAACGCAACTAAAAATAAGGACCTTCAACTCTTTACAAAAAGTGAAGGAAGTTTTTATTGTCAATGTCCAAGTCCAGAGGTCCGAATAGAATTTCTGCTAATTTACAAAAGACGTATATTCCTCAGGCTTCATAATTCTAAGTCACTTGCAGTGAAGACTTGAACTTGGCTTGCAGTGAAGAGCTCCGCCTTCGTGCAGGACTTTTTATGAGACCACCTCTGAAGTATATCTTGCAGATCTATGAAATAAATACATCTGCTGATTCCAAACGTGTTGAGCTTTCGATCATTATCAAAATACATATTGAATAAAAACAAGCAACGCAAGAGTAAACGATACTATAACTAGTGAAGATATCTAGAACAGTACAAGGACCGCTTTGCATTTAATTCTTCTTGAAGTATTGAAATAAGTCACACGATCCTATTGAATTCTTCATAATATTTATATGTATATATCAAAAATCTTATTTGTTAAAAAAGAAAATTATTTACAATGTCCACTAAATTAAATTGTCTTTTATTAACGCGAGGGAGTTAATGTAATTCTGAAATAAATGAATCATTCAAATGATGTAGTGTCATAATTTACGACGTGACCGATAAATAAAGCTGTTATCACTTTGTATGCGAACAATTGTTATGGACACGGAGACCCAATGTTGTTTTTTTTTACAAATATATTCAAAATAATTAAATGCACATATATCCAGGTGTTATATCCGTTTTGCCTATGTTTTATATATTTTGATGTTATTAAAGTAAGCGAAAATCACATTCATGTACTATGTCCGATATGTTACATAATAAATTAATAAATTATTATATTTCTGTCGACAGTCGCCATCGGAACTTAGCACTGTAATCTCGTCTCAATGATTAAATTGTCAATTATAATACATATATATATGCTAGATTGCCTTTTCATTATATCAACTATTAGACCATCAGGCAAATCGTTTTACTTTTCACATTTTTTGTTAGTGTTTAAAATCATAGTTAACAAAGCCCTATGCGGAATAAAACTTGTCACACAAATCGACTAAATAAATTATAAGTTATGGAGGAATTATTAGGGCTTATCTATTTAATGTTAAGTGCTATCGATACTTGTCAACGGCTTAAACACTTATTATTTATGTGAATAAATTAAACGCTCCGTTACAAATAATACAATTCGTTACACTTGAAGGCCATTTACTAAATGCGAAGCCTACGCGACGGCGCCTTATAATAACACGGACCTCGCTTGTGTAACATCTATTTAAGATTAACTTAATGGGCGTACAGATTGAACAAAGATAACTAACCAGCAATACGAAGGTACAGGGACGACATATGTCTTGTTTCTAAGCATTAGAACATTCCGGGCACACTGAGCAGCAGCCTTTAATCTCATAATAAAAGCATCATCTCCCTACTCAGTACAACAAATCTCTATTCAGTCACACCGATAAATTAATATTTTTATAGAATCATGATCTTGTACATCTCAGACACAGCAATGACAACGTTTCGTGGAATGAGCTCAACATTCGCCGCGGTATTTGATGCCTGCAAATCGACTGTTCAAACACATGTTAGTATTTCATCACAAATTCCAACTGCAACAGAAATACATCAATCGATCCCAAATTATCTGCGGTCAAATGAACTAGCGACGCGGTTTAGGTAATACGCGGTCAAATTATGACTGTATACGTCTGCTTACACTCAAATACATTACATATTGAAATGTTTATTTATTCAAAAAATATGTCCCATTATTGATACGTTGTAATGTTAAAAAAGATTTGAAGTACACGTTCAGGAGATTGGTTTAAGAACTTTGTTAACGTTTTAATGTTATGCTAATTCACATACATTTGTTATTTATACTTAACCCGAGAGCTGCGCGGGCGCCGATGTGGGCGCACACAATACAGACATGTTGCTTTGCGAATTATTCTGTGCAGCTGTTTAGTAAGATTATTGTTTGGTAATGAATGTCTTAACATTTCATTCTATGTTAATGATATACCAATGTTACATGTTTAAAGCTGGGAGTTGCCTTAACACAGACAACAACACGGCGTCGGGTTAAACAAATCTATTCAACGATTTACTTATTTAGCAATAAAGTTCTTATAGACCTTGCGTGACAGAACAAGTCGGAGTCGTATATTTGAACAGAATACTAATGTCTGATCCAGTCGTTGTCGATAACAGGAAATTACTGTAATAAAGAACAATATGTATACAAATTATATAATAATACTGACAATTACATAGTATCCGTCCGTCTATTCATTGCAAATTTAATACAGTGTCATCCGTTTAAGAATTTACCGTATAAGTGAGTATAAGGGTAGGATTAATATATCGTACGCACTAGATTCGTAATTGGATGGACTTCATTTTAAAACATATGAATACCTATATATAGAAAAATACATAAAAAGATGCGAAGTATATTACAGCGCTAATTAAGATTGATTCTCTCATTGTCTTATTGAGAAGCATATTTATTATTATCGATTCTAGATGTATCTGATTGTGAGGCTTCGCCGGAGCGTGTGACAATTGCTAAAAAATAAACCCGCAGTGAAATAAATTATTTGACGTGACACACATACGAACTGTGGCACAGGTACGGATGGCATCTCGATTCCGATACATTGATTCAAATCAGGAGCCAGTGGACGTTTAAAAGGGAATCGATCGTGGGAGTTATAAGAGTGTCGCGTGCGGTGCATACGGGGACGACTTGCATGCGAATGAAGGAATCCGAGACGAGGCATGAGGAATGCGACTCCGCTCACCACTTATTATGCCTTATCGATTGATTACGCGAACCGATGTTTACGGACTTCTACGAACATTACCTTTAATTATTTCTTTTATATAGTATGCCGTCTTGTGTTTCTCAATACTATTATTAAAAATTTGTTGCAAATAAGATAACTGACTTAAATTTTTTAATTCAAATAAAAAAGCGTCAATACAGTGAGTGTGTTGTCTTTTAGTCGACGTCGATGGATATATATGAAAAAAATCTGACATGAGGAAATTTAACAATAGTTTTTTAAAAACTGCTTTAATTTACGTCATTAGATAAACAATTTCTCATCTGTTCACAATAGAACAGTCTATTAATAAAAGGATATATTTCTAGTTTTTCTTTCCATCTCTTACAACGTATTGATATCTTTTTATAAGTATTAAGAAACACCATAAAATCCATATTCAAGTCGTCTTTCAGTATCATCCTTTTAAATAAACATTCGCAGGACATTTAAATATGCAAATAAGAACATATAAGTCCGTCGGCCGCCACTTGTTATTTATCACCCGACACAAACCAGAGACAGCCGAACATTAGTCAAATGTTAATAACAGAATATCACGCAATTAAAGTCGCCTCCGCACGTCACAATTAATAAAAACTCATAAATGTACGAACGAGGAACGTTGCTTCAAACAATAAGTTATTGATAGAGTTCCAATAGAGAGCTTTCAGTTTAAGTACAAAAGAACCATTTTGTAAACAAAGTTCTCTTCAATCTACAAATTTTCTCCGAGAAGTAAAAGTCATTGTGACGTTCTGAAACACTATTCTAGTTTGTAAAAGTTACTCCGAGATCGTATTACGCGAATTTATAGTTCAAACAGCAGCTGTGCAAGCGCACGATCTGAGTTACTATAATGCACTATACTGTTACTACTTACACTTACACAGTGACAGTTGTTTACCGGCTACTTGAAAACTTTGGACTAGGGCTGTGTCTGTGACTTAAAATATCAAGTGTCTCAATATAATATACATTTTATAGAGGAAGCGTCAAAAAGCATTAGTTATTTCAACGATTTTCATTTTAGATTGTTTGTTTTAGAATCTCCAGTTTCTTAGCAGCACTTCAAAGGTCATAATATATTCGTATATGTTTCATAATTCCAAAAGGCGTTTCTTAATTCCCATAATATATATCATTGCCAGGCCCCGCCGCTGCTCCCATAACAAATGTGTTGTACTAAAACAATTCATTCAATCGCCTCGCACTCACGACAATTACTGATTATTGTCATATAATATAATATCATCTTATTTTCTAATTTTTCTTACATAATAATCTTTAAAACACACGACCTCAGTCAGCTTCATATATTGATTTTAGTACTATTTTATTGATAGATGAGATCTGGGGGCGGAAAACGACCATGATTGATACAACCGAATTGTCAAATCTAGACTTGATAGTTACGTCGTAGGTGACTGAACTACATGCCTCACACTATACCTGCATACGTGACGAAAAATAATTTGACATATGCACGTAACACTCATACGAATTATATCATTGAAGAATTAATAATGTACCCTAAGCAGAACCTATAAATGTACCCTATATGTATTAATTTATTTGCACCTAAGTGTGTTTGTAAAATAATATCTCATGTACATATTTAGCTTCTAAAATTAAGTAAAAATTTCTAAACACGCTCAAATACGGTTATAGTGGAGGCTTATCCTATTACAACACGTTGAAGTAAAAAGATACGTTTGCAATGTTTCGTTTAAAGTATCCGTCGAAAATGACAACACACATAATACATATAATACAAAGATAAACACACAACAAACAGAACCACAGTCAATGGAAGCTGAGCCACGTTAAAAACAACAAAATCATTTATTCAACGTTTTGGGAGTTCATTAAATGTTTGATTTAAGGTTCATAATCGCACATCAATGTAATTCTCACCTGTTGGAGTGTTAGTACCGAGCAAATATAAAGTAAGAAAACACGAGTCACGACCCACCTCAAGTCATTGTTTCCACAACATTTGACGACCGGCAAGCGGCAGCCATGTTGAAAGTGTGCTTGTTTGTCCTGCTTAAGACTAGAACTCACTGATACAAGACGAACCATTACGTAATTTACCTTAACCTATTGATATTAGTGACTCTTGATTTGTTTTTTACTTAATATGTAACGTTTTTCAATAAATTAAACCGAAAATAACCTGTAAAACAAAACATTGGGTTATTCTTATAATATGAATATTAATATAACTCTGACAGTCAGACGAACGAGTGTATATACTGGAAAAACTAATGTTAGTAACACAAGTGAAACATTCTTTTTTTTAAATCTCGGCCAAGAATCTTAATATTGAGAAGCCAGCATCTTAAAACATTCCATGGAGTTTATCTATAATCAGATGTGTTGTCAACCCTCGTATTCCGTGTACTTGATGAAAATTATATACAAATAATGTTGCAGTTAGAAAAGTCAGAATATGTTCATAATAAATACTCAGGAATGATTCCAAAGACACACAAAGCGTACAAAACAATTAAAACGACATTTCCCCGCAATTAATTTACAAAAAACAAAAAACAATAAAATTCTCATTAGGGCCCCCTTTGTACCGAGGCCCTACAACACGATCAGTGTACTCAGTTCACACGACTGAAAAGTCAAATGACGCTGAATTATTTTTGTAGAGGCTTTTTAAGAGATAACATAACGAGGCTTCCGTGGCGCTCATTAACACCTGGAGAACGACAACAACCAGCTAACAAGCCATCAGATCATGGAGTGACAGCAGACGAGCCAATAACGACGCTACAACCAAACGCGACAGCTCACGAATTTAACAATAGATGACACACAAGGACGAAGCTCGAGTGTGATTCATATAATACGTTTGTTACAAGGGGAATATTAATAACACGCCCCGAAGCCTGAACCAGCGATAAATCATTAAAACAATATCTCACAATTACCATAGGGCATATAGTCTATTAAAGCCTAATTGATTGCCAATAACATTATAATACCCCATAATTAATGTGTTCGAATGTTCCCGATTCAATCTATATTCCTATATGTAAGGACAGTGTTCCTGTCCTGCGCTCTCCGTTACAGTAAGTCCTCGCCCTTACAGTGAGTGATGCGCGCTCACGGCTTATTTGCTCAGGTATTGTTTCATAGTAACGCAAACACTCCCGCGCATAACGGTTTCCTCGGCGGACATTACCGTGATTCACCATAACAGTACGCTTGTCGATGATCTAAGTTACTAAATACGGAGCGTTTCCCGTTTCCCAAACAATAACCGACAGTCTTTACGATTTAACACTCGAAGATCCCTGAATGAAAAACTGTCCACGTGTAATCTGACGATCACGATGATAACTTACACTAAGCAGACGCAGCAACTCCGTTATATTATCAACATTTAACGAGTCGTTTGTAAAGTCCGGCGTTTGTCATTACAATACAATAAGAAGAAATATACACGCACTTAAATTGTTGACATGTTTCCAATATGATTTACTACTTCATAAAATAACTGTGGTCTGTCAGAAACGTTCGTTTAATATGAGAGTTGTTCATCGTAAAGTGCATTATGTATGTGCATCACTTAGAAAACTTTATTATGGTACATTATACGAAACTAATAAAATACTAACTTAATACCGTGGAATCTGTTCGAAGATTGCATGTTATTAACAGGTAGCGGTTAACATTCGTGAGTCCACGTCTTTATGAGGTCGTAAAATAAATAATAGTTAAGGAGCTACAGTGTATTTTATGTGTGCTAAGATCAGTAATTACGAAGTTTACCTGAAGGGGCGTACGCCTCTACTTTTTATTACATTTTAAATGACACACAACCTATATCTCTTATACATTCCGTCGATCACAGAAACAACTTGTAACTATAAATTGACTCAGAATTTAAACTCTTAGATTTACAGACTCGAAAGTTATAAGAAGTTTTTTTTAATTCTTATAACATACAATAAATTTAATTCCAAACATTCAGATCTAACAATACTCTTGAATAATATGCATATTTTTTTTTTTTCAATGAGGAATTTTTAATTTTATAATTAGAATTTTAAATGGCAACTGAAATGGAATCAATTATGCATTCAAATAAATGTAATGTCAAGCGAACATTAACATACCAATTCCAATAAGTAGATAATTATATGTGATCGACCACATCCATTACAAATAGTCCGTTGAAACTGTTTTTATGATTAAGGACATCATGTTTTAAGAGCAGCGTCACTCGCCCGTAATAGGCAACACTTTAACATAAACTAATGAAAATAACTAAAATAACCAATGTGAATATTTTACTCGTTCCTTAACTGTTTCACTTCGACGAACGACAAGGTTATTGTAACTCAAGAAAGTGACGGCTCGATGCCGAAAACACTGTGCATTGTATATTATGACTACAGTTATATTAATTAAAATGTTTCCACTAAAAGAAAATATGTAAAATTTTCTATTTCTTAGGGCAATTTTTTTTATCTTGAACCATATAACTTATCCAAAAATATCTGGCATATAAAAAGAATAAAAAAGACTATTAATTAGCACACAAACAAATCTTAAGATCGAGAAATATAACTCAATCTTAGTCTCCATATTTCTTCTAAGTTGTTCATTATACTGTAAGGAACATTCACATGAGAATGCTTTTAATCATTATTCTATTATTGTATTTTCCTAAGTTCTTAGTTTCTAGTCCGTTTGTTTTATCAGAAACTATACCTTATGTGTTTCATTACATATGACGCGTGAATCGTGACGGAAAAACAATAAAATTACTTGCATATTATATAAGACAAATAGACAAGATGAACTCGATTTCTTATTATTTTATACGTAATGTGTAAAATTATCTTTTAAAGAAGTATTGACCCAGTTCCTTGCGCTGTTCCTTGTGTGTCCTACAGTTTTCGGAATGCTCTGAAGGCTTTCCCGATCTATGATTACTGCAATTTTTTGTTACTACCCTAGTTTTTTATATATACATTTTTGGTGTTTACTTAATATATAAGATTTTATTACTTATTACAACTTGCGAGTCTTAATACGATACTAGAATAGAGCATTCATTTCCCGATAATGTGTATTGTATATTTTAATTAATTCCCTACTTCCTAACTTTGGCAAGACCCGGCTTAGTCCTCAATACACCACAGTGACTCACTCCGAGTAACAATGTTTCATGGACTGTAGACTCTGCTCAAGCAACATATATTTTCATATCGTAAAACATCCAGAAAGCGTTGTGTTATTTTTCATTGGTTATAATTGAAATTAAAATAAACTGTGATGTCATTACTACATGTAAACTTTGTTCATTGCGAGTGATTAATATATTATACATACATATATATACGTAACTAATGTATCACCGACGTTACTGTGCTTACTGAGTTCCGAAACCCTATCAAGAAATTTGTTGAAAATATTAGTCATAAATATAAAAAAAATCTTTCTAGTACTAATAATGTTTCTAAAAAAAATCAGAGAACAGATATTAGAGATCGTACACGTATTGTCTGAGGTAACGGTGACAGGGAGATGCTGCGTGGAGCGTCTATTGACCGGATGCTAGTTAATCAAAATTAAATTATACTATACATTAATTACATCTAAGTTTTTAATGTATATATAAATGTTTATCATATTTTTATTTTAGTTTGTATATAAAGCTGAAACTTGTACAAACACATTATATACAATGGAGACGATAAAAGCAAGTAACTGTTCCAGTTGAGAGTGTTCCTTGTAATTGGAAACATCCAGAGACTCGGAAGAGTATCCTGAGACTCACTGAAACAATATCAGAACAAAATCAAAAGTTTGTTACAGGTAATACAATCATAACGACAAATATCTGGAATAATTGTATATTCTTTAATATTTTATTCGATGTTAGATTATTTTTCACAATATATTAGTTCTTATCGTTCAGACGTAACGCGGTTAATGAGAAGACGATAGCGAATATTTCACGGAACCCCGGGTCGTCCTTAACCTTCTTATCGCGACGCTATGTGATACGAGTTTGTTATGACCGAATTACTTTACAACGCTCTCTCTAGTCCTACATGTAACGAGAATAAAGATTTTGTCACCTATCGTTGGCATTAAAAAATCCCGAATATAAAACAATTGATGGATACTATAATAATACATTTGTACTACAGACGACTTACAATAAAAAAAATCTAACACCAATTTTTCCAACTTCGATAATTAAGTAGTATCAGCTACAAAAAATACAAAGTAAATATTCACATTTTCAGTGTGATTTCAGACGTTAGAGAACGGTTTCAGGAAATCAACAGACAGAAAAAGTAAAAATATTAAGACGGTGAAATTTAAATTAGACATAATTGAGTATAAAATTATTATTAATAGATCAAATAAGTTAAAGAGTTCGCTACACTATTAATTCACAATACTGTGAGGTAATACGATTTAAGATCTTTTTTTATTTATTATTACTAAATCATCAATATAACGTTGTATACGGATTCTCACCTTTATGTTTGAACACCTTGAAGTGAGAGAATCTTATCGCACCTCAACAGTCTTTCCCTAGCACCTGACAAACCGAACCCTTCGTATTTGTTTAAACTGATAGAGACATAGTTCTAGATATGTAAATTCAGCAATACAAAAAATTATATTTTTTTATAAATAATGAAGACGTAAAAAATATTATCATTTATAATATTTTTTTAAAATAATTAAAAAAACAAAACTCATTGATTTCTCATATACAGCCAATGTCAGTATCAACGAGTAAATAGCTACATATTTTATGTCATTCCTATTAGATTTATTCCCATTCGACAATAACAGTAACTATCTAAGCTACGTTTATAATAACATGTGTAATAAATGAACGAGTTCTGATAACTCTCTGTGAGATCTTCGATGACAAGTATAATAGTAGCATTACAATTTGTATTTGTTGTACCAGCCACCAGCCCACAGCGCTCGCCGTAATTGCAGCCAGTGACAGATATAGCGTGGGAGGTTCAATGTTTCTGTGTCACATGTGGCGACACCTTAACGTCACTGAATAACACATAAATATATAACAGCCACGTTTCGAGTGCTCCACGATACAATGAATGTCTCCGTTACATTCTGAACATTTACTTTGACGAATAAAGATATGTTTATGTCGAGTCCGTGACGCCTGGTTCAGAACTCGATAATAATAAGATCTCACTATAAATCCTCGCAATCGGTTTTATGACGGTACATTACAGCTTGTCAGCTCGAGAGCTGCGTTACATGGAGTTGGAGACTTGAATAACAAAATTTATAGACTGACAACACACATGCACACACATACACACACACACCCACACACACACGCGAGTCGTTTGTTTGCTTAATCGAGTTTGCTAAAAATATTTGTTATATGATTAAAATCGTGGGCTTTTTATGTTAGCGGCTTTGAGAAATGATTGAATATATTGATACGAGTCACGAAATAAAACATTATTTTAAATTAAATATGAATGTTTTACTACAAAAAATATCATTTTACTTACCGTATTATTTTGTATGACCTTACAAGAGAACCTCCAAAGAGAAATAGTTTTTATAGACAAATAATAAGTTTTTATATGAAATATCTTTGTAATAACTTTTTAATTTTGATAATCAAAATAAAAAAAACAGTAAACAAAATTTTATAAGTATCATTTGATACTACCGAAATTAATTGTAACAATTTTATTTACAAAGTCAGAGGATCGGTTATTTTTTATGCAATATTAGTAGCAGGATAATATGACACGGCGCCTGATGAGTAGCAACTACATTATTAGTATCATTAATATAGAACACATAGCTGTAGGTGGTGCGTTTTGTTTGGGAGCGAGTGATTTCGCAATTAAATGAAGTTCCTCAATAAAACATTTCCAGGCTGCGATGATGCTATTAACCCCGCCACAAGTATGGCGGCCACTAATAATTCCGAGGCGCAGGCGCATGGCCGCGTCGTTAAATATTTTGACAGCATGACGGTTTTATACGTCTGGAGCTGTTAAAATTCAATATGGTACGCTGATTCACAATAAGACAAAAATAACTTTTGCATTTCATTCAAACAAGCCGAGCTTAGATCTGAGGTAATAGAGTACACATTCGCGCGTCCTGTCGCTTAGAATAGAAGTCGATAAAATTGTGAATTTGTTTGCCAAATGGACTATAAATTGTTGTTGTCAACCCTGCGATTGCAGTACGTTATACGGGTACGCACAACCCGCGACGATTGTGTCGGGAAGATTTGTATCGGAGCCGGAGTGAGAGATGAGATGAGAATAACGTCAGACGGTTTGAATCGAACGATATATGTTTGAGATTTATAACATCTAGCTAGGACGAAGTCGTATATATTGCTTTACTTCAAACTGATCATACAAATACGAAGAGCTATAGAAATAAAAACTAAAACGAATCCATTAGGGGCGAATTTGTCAAGAAATATTGCAAATTGTCAAAACAAAAAGCTCAGGAAGAACGAGGAGAACTTGCACGTATAAGACATAAAAGAGATTAAATAGAATATTATAAAAATAAATACAAAGATAAAATGTTTTTACAATTAAAAGGGTTAAAAGGCACAGTTGTGTGTTATTCATGAGAGTCCATTAAGCGACCCAGTCATGAATGGACACTGCATACAATAATATTCCGCAGTGAAAAGACATGATGTGTACTTTGTTTACAGTACGCCATGTTTACTCTAAGTAAACACATTTCGTTGAATGGATACAGTGGAGTCGTCTTCCGCAAAGAGTTTAATCATTGTCGACATTATAATTGATAATTTAGTTAATGTTTCTCTTTCCTTATATTTTACCTCCCAACTCAGTCATTCAACTCGACAACAACATGGAAGACATCTTAACGGAGGTACAGCTACCTGATCATATAAAAATATTATCTCTCTAGAAGCTTTTCATCATAGATCCGCTTATAGTAATCATTCAATGATTATGATAAGTAGATACAGATCTTATCTGAGTGTATATGAATCTCGTCTAACGAGTTATTAAACAGACGACGATCGATGCCAAAACACGTCACGGACATGCAGATAAAAAATACTGAGGAGATTTAGTCTGGTTAATATGATAATGATGAAGGCATGAACACAAAAACGGTCATCTTTAAACTCCGCCGTGGATTGATTGATAACGAATATTTATTAGAGTTTTCACAAAAAATAAGTAGTTTTTTTTTTAGAGTAATTTTTTCGTCAATCAAAATACAATTCCTGATACACGGCGCATAAGTGCTAGTGCTTCCTTAAAGGTACAGGGAGAGTTAATCATGTATTTCCTTTGATAAAAATCTTCATCTTAATTATTCATTCTGATACCACATCTCTGAGTAGTCCTACAAGCACTCGTGACGCCGGTGATAAGACAGGCCTATTGAATATTAATATTCATCTTATATCCTTACTTAAACATCGAGTGCCAGTGATGGACTCGTTTGTCGGTAGATTTATATTATAACACCTAATTATTAATCGTTTTCTATAAAAAAAATATGACGTATTTATATATCTTGTAAATTATGCACTTACGAGTGGCTAATTAGCGATAGATCTTAACAAATCAAGATACACCATCAATAAATAACATGAATCTTAAGAATACATTTGAGGTCTCTTGCTCCTTCACGGGGACAAAAACAACACCAAATACTTAAAAAGGATATAACAAGAAATACAAAGACACAGCATCACACACGACGCTGTTTGTCAAAACAATCTTCAAGAGTGTTCCTGAATCTTTTAAGAAATATCTTATACGAATGTGAAGAGGACACTGGAACGCGTTTATCGTTTACATATTTCTTATAAATTAATATGTTGTTATAATTGATACATTTCAATTAGCCTTGACATTTCTATTAAGTCTATTAAGTCTGTCACATGTGTTATTCGTTACCATTTTTTTTATATTCTCAACAATGAGCTTCCTCTGTATGTTGTGACGCCTTCAATGTATTAAACAAGAAGCTGTTCACACAAAACTCTGTTGTATTATATCTTTAGAATACTTTTTTTTACATTTTAATCCGCTTTAGGTTGACAACGATCAAAAGAAAGAAATCACCTTACATTTTTTATTATGATATACACTTCAATACCAGTTATAGAGATTATTATTTCTCGGTCACCCCCTACCTCCCGCGCACCCCTTCTCTACGTGGTATTATTATTTGACGGACGGATTTATTTCAATAATCACATAATTATGAGTACATTTCAATTTTAGTAAAACTTATTCAGTCACAGGCCTCGGGCTAGGCCGCGAACACTATGGTTGCCGAAACTAAAATAAAAAACATAAAAGCAGATTAAATAAATCAGCATTTCAATAAATAATATAATCCAAGATTCGAATCAGAATTGCTTAAAATATATTATCTGTGACGCGTGCTGTAAACGTTTCAAAGCAACAATACTTCATTTAGCATTACTATAATACTATCGGATTCTGAATGTAGTTTAAATGTAAATATGTCGGGAGTTAGCGAATGATAAGCGAGAGGTCGAGATGGTACCGAGCGATAAGGACTCCGGACTCGGAGGAAAGATCATTGTGTCATACAGGGACGCACAGACAGATTGATGTCACACAAATATTACATGCTGAACAAAGATGCTGTTGTTATCATTGTTAATATGTCTAAGTTTAATTTGTAATGTCTCATTGATACACACGGGCACGAAAAATAACTTAGTAAAAATACACTTGAACATAGATGAATAGGAAATGGAGAAAAAATATTAGTATATTTATATTGGTATTCATCAGTTATATATATAACGATGAAATATCAATATATGTTACATTATATTATTCTTGTTAGGGCCCTTTGGCAGTGAGTCGTCTCTCGTCCCGGGGGTCAGAGGCTGGAGACGCGGTAAGATATCATCTGAGGGCCACTATTGACTCCGCCACTTCATTTTTAGTGCTCCTTAAATCAATTCTTACTTAAAGCAACTGTATATAGTCGGTAAGTTTTTTTTATGTCGTGTTTCTGTGAACAATATCTAGTATGTGAACTGGTAATAGTCTCACAATGATATGACGTAGCTGAATACAAACTGCTAAGTTAACGCTCTTTGTTGATAATTATCTCACTTTTAATTCATTTCACATATTTCGATAGTCACAAAATCATTACAATCGGTAAAGGAATTTCCCTCCACCTATTGACATAAAGTTTTTCAGGATTTAAGGTCACGTGTCAGAAATAGTGAACAGCATACAAAGTTGTAATAACAAACCTATTTGAAGTTAGGACATTCATAGTTTCATATTTGATGTAAACAATTGTTGTCCAATGCCAATGTGAAGTTAGTTATTCTTGTTAGCTACTATTCTTCTGTATTTTCTCTTGTTACCTAATAATTTATTGATAGAACTACTTCAATTAATCGTCCAACGACAAACCTGCTTTCTGTCTTGAACGCCCGTGTTCCAAGTCAGTCTTAGAAACGTGTGCACAAATAAATTCTTACATTTAACAATACAAATACATATGAATTAAGCATCAGTTGATTGTTTATCTATGCTCCTACAAATAAATTCTAAAACGTACAATTCATTAAAACGACAAAATTAAGTCCTTTTTAAAATACTTACATATGTATACCATATGTATATCTTGAACGAAGCGGGTATAGATAAATAAAATATATTATCTGTGGTCGGTCTCAGTCACAAACTACTTCATTAGGTATTTCCGGTTACAATGACATGTAACAGTTACAATATTGTTTTTTAATTGTTTACATTGTTATATCATTAGAAAGGGAGAACGGTGACAATATATCTACTACTTACGACGTCCGTTATTTTTGTTACATAGAAACTTATCTCGTTCAAATATTACTTTAACGTTTCTATTTTATAAGAAAAAACAATTTAATTTACAAAGACGTATGTGGATGAACGCTATTCTTCAGCCGCAGCCGTTTAGTTATCAAGGTTAGAGTATTTCAACTCATTAAGATAATTGAAGGTCCCTTCGGTCGATCTCTCAGAGTTTGTGGACTTGATAACGGTATTTATATTTTCTTGCATTCGTGGATTATCTATAACCAAACCTTAGATGTAATATACCAAGGTTAAAACAAACCTAATCTCTATTCTGTCAACAAACCAACTTAACACATTATCTTACAGGTCTATTGGTGTTTGTTGTGAACTTATCTTAAACTAATACTACATAATAAGTCACGTGATTTGACGGGATAAAATGGCGGACAACAGAAAAATAACTAATTACGTTAGTGATTGTAAATAAACAATATTGTTTAGACTGACATCGGTAATCGCATCCGTGGAGGAGAACATGACGATCGTAACACCTCCAAACGTTCAGTTGAGTTTAATAGATAATATATTTGATAACGTCGAGTCACTGATGACGTCAACTGAATTTTAAGCCTGAAATGTTATTGGCATGGAACATCAAAAGAAGTTGTTGTTTTATGAAGACGCGTCTTAAAAGGAAGCAAGGAGCTCTAAAGATGTTATCAGTGTGTCATCGATCCGTCCGTCGAAACCTTTTTACATAGAAATGCACATAAAATGAAATATATGTACGTTCATCTGTAATTGGAAAAATGAAATGCACACGTTCATAACACCATAATGTTTATAGGCTGTTTTAGTTTACATTTTAAAATATTTTTTATTTTATTTTATGGCGTATGTTACGATGAAATGTGGAACATAAATTATACTTTTATCGACCGAAGAACTAAAATTTGTCACTAAAATGAAAAATAAAGAAATTTTAACTCCCACTATACGTTACTTTTTTTATAGATAATTAAAACATAATATTTAATGGCATTACTACGAATTAATATTCATATATGTATGTTTTTACAAAATTCATTACTTACGCTCGAACAATGTCGTATTGTGTTTTTCAATATTAATTATTTTATGATGTCTGTATGATTAAATAATTGCATAGTTTTAAAGGCACTTGTTACGTAATACGTTCCTTTGTAATTGTGATAAAAAAATGTTGATTTGTTTTCATTAGTGAGGATCATTCTCTGTTCGTTTGCATTTATTTTATTATACATGGCGTCCGCTTCCTCTAAATTGAATTAGAAATATTCTATTATAGAAAGAGTTTCTGTTTTGTTAGTTATATTCAAAGCCGTCAGTGTGCAAGTCATAATGTACTTTTATTTTATTTAATGTCAGTATAATATAAGCTAAAATTAAAAATTCATACTTTTTAAAACCTACTGCGATTTGCAAAAATAAAATAGTCTACGGAATCCCGGAGTTTACTTAAATACGGCTTCTTAAAGACATAATTGGCACTAAGCAAAGCGGCTTAGCCAAAATAAGCAGGCTAATTATAAAAGATCTAGACCTTCATATTTGGAAACGGGCCAAGACGAAAACGAAGAAGTCCGCCATTTCGTGGACAATACTCCGCCATCTTGTGTTGCTATTGTTACGAGAAACAGGACGGAAGCTTAGCGCCAAATGGCAATGTTTATGGAGGCTTTATTGAGCGGCGGAGGTTTCATGTTTTATATTTGTCTACACTTCATGTACTTTATCGCTCTTTAAGCATCTCCGCTGAAGATATAAAACGACCTTTGTTAAGAAATTCACACAAAATCCTTTGAGAGCCTTCACAGTTGAAATTAAGAAATTAAATTACCCTGAAAAATAAATTGATGTGAAATACTAAATCTTTATTTAAAATATCAAAAAAAGTAAACATTGAGGAATAAAATTGTTTGATCAGGTATATTTAATATATTTAGAGCTGTAACCGGATACTGATTGGTTGTAAGACGGTGTCCACAGTAAACGTGGCGCAGTAAATACGAGTTAATTGCCATCTGTTAATGCAGTGACAGAAACAGTCGGTGAAACAGACATTAACGAGTTACATCGTATCAGTTTATAACAGAATACCGCGTTTTTGTAGTGTTAAGTTTCATCGTTTAGAAATCATAGTCATTCAGTAATTATCATAATCCGAGCCTATTATGACGTAATTATTCCGACATAATTTCTGTTATGATAATGTATTTAATATTAAATGTTCCGTGAACACCCGTGGTGAGTACGCCCGTCTCCCGGCAGAGGGCTCAGATTGAGTAATTCCGTCTGTCCGTGCGTGTTATTGTTATTAATTACATATTTATTGAACTTCGAGTGGGCTATGCGAGACACTACTATAGGAGAGGAGATAGCGATTTATAACATGACACAATAATGTTTACACGACAAATATAATAGTCATAACTTGAAATAATTAACAAAACATATAAACAGATGCAGTGAGAATGACGTTTCATATTGTATAACATAATAAGAGTATTATTCGTAACGCAAATAACAAAATTGTTTATTGATAATATTGGTCCTCGCTCCCGCTTATCAGTGAGAACTCACTACTTTCATAAATTAATATAAATAACTATTGAACAAGTTAGTAAGCGGTGCGATAAATAGCACTCAGTACATTATACACCGACCTCACAATGTAATGAAAAAACAAAAGTATTTGCTGTGATTTATAGTTACAGTGAATCAAGAAGCGCGCTGAAATGAGATACATGGATTAAAACGTCTCAATAAAATAAAAACTCATAGATTAAAGCATGGGACAAATTTTTAGGTAATTAACTTACAAGTGTCTCTCGAAACTGACACAACACTGAACTGTTCCTGAACAGTCGGGCTCATAAAACGACGACAAAGATTGTTCCATTTAACACTAAAATTAATTCGCGATTCATTTATAAAAACCGTTCATCATCAACAGACGGGCCGACTTACTCAATGGCTATATTTAAATACCGCTAACGCCGGCACGTATTATATTTCGGCTCTTCCACTAATGAGCTGTTAAGGCCAAGAGAGTAACGAGCCATTTATCGGATCACCGAACTATATTAGCACCTAAAATAGATTCACACTACGATAACAACATATAGTCTATAGCAGGGAGTAGGCCTGTATGTATTGTTATTGTACACGTTCCCACTCGGCGGAGTCGGGATAGAATTTTTCTTTTTCGGTGATTGTTGACATTTTAATGTTTCTCCACTACAGCTGAAGTGGTCGTTGAGGCCGAGGACGCGGTTTGTAATTTTCATTGTTCATAAATTTGTTATAAAACCTTTCTTATTTTTACTTCCCATTATTCCGGTTAGAAATTTAGTTTCGAAATAGATTATTTGGACTTTTAGAAAATATTTTTAATCTAAGATATCGAGAGACAGATACATAAGATGGATGCTAAGCGTTGCGGCAGAGGCGACATGCCTTTGATGTTATAATCAATAAATAATTCATTAAATTTCGGTTCTTTTATATTAATATGGTCCGACGTGAGAGACCCGAAGTTTGTTATTCAAATATTAATACAGATATTTATATGTTTAAATATATATTTGAACACTGAACCGGTCTCTCTCATTTCAAATTGATTCGCGGGAAATAAATGCAATAAAATTTTATCGATCCATTTGTATTTCGCTGACATTTATTATCACATTAAATATGTATACCGGAGCTGTAACGAACACATTCCGTCCAAAGTCGTCTCACACGTTTACCATCGGTGGGACGGTTACCCGTGGAAATGACGTCCGCCGTTAACAATATTATAGAACGCAACAACTTCCGACTAGACCTTAACATCAATCTAAACCTGACGGTCGTTAAAAGCCTGTACGATTTTCGGCTCGATTTTCTTTATTTGCGTTTGTACAACATCCGCCGGTGAAACAGCCTACCTTTAACAATATACGGGAAATTTAGCATTCATAGAAATGCTTTTAGCTCGGATGGAGTTTAGCTTTCAGTCGCTCGCATCATTGATATGAACATGGAGGGTGATGTGCGCTGAAGATTGAATAAGAAAACATAGCTCATTATATTACACGACATGACTAATATACTCGCTGAGTACACGCGCACACGCGCGCGCACACACACAGGACGGATTACGTATTTTATAAAGAATGTTAGCGTGTAGGCATAGTCACGTCAGGGATAACTCAGATCGAGTCTTTAGAATCGCCTAAAAGAAAACCGAAGATATCCAAAACGAGGGTTCTCTCTCTTCATCACAACTCATTAAAACTTCTAATTAGTGTAATATCACAACAACACAAGCCGAATAATAAAAATCTTTTGATCTTTCCGACTGACTGATAAAAAAAATATTATTTCTAGACTACTTTATTTTTTTTACAGAGAGTATAAAATTATGATGACAACCTCAAATCAAACAAAATTAAACTTAATACATATATATTTTGTTAATGAACATATAAATTAGCATAACCTATTATCAATCTGCTATTTACATACAAGTATCACCATAGCGTGTGCCCACGACACTGCTATTAACAGAAACCTTCCAATATTAAAGCTGAACTATTCAATGCACATGTTATTATAAGTTTTACGACTTATTAGTAATAAAAAAAATATCTCGCAATATAATCTGCCCACTTTCTTTTCACGAACGGGTCGAGATATCGCCTCGTGGTCGCCTTCCTACTGTGACGAGCCTCGCTACCTGAACATTGTTTTTCAATACTTCATTACGTATTTCATGAAGCGCCTACAGGTCGGTGTGAGTTTGTCTTTTTATTGCCACCGAGGGCTATTTACTGTTAGAGTGCCAGAATGATTACACCGCTTTTCTAACAGACACACACACTGATACGTTATCTGCAAAGATAATATAAATTAATTATCATATTCATTTCATTTACTTTATATATACATATATACATGTGTGTGTGTGTGTGTGCATATACAATTTCTATTGTTCATATTTCGCCAATGATATTACCGAAATCAAAAAACGTCATCTTCTTAATCCTTTCTGCACTTATACATTTTCAATCTCACAAAGTTTAGTATTTATCACGAATGACGGAAAGAAATCTGATGCCTTGACGTTCAATTACAGTAATTGTTCATTTATTAATAAAAATGACATAAAACATACCAGTGTTAGAATTAGACGCGAATAACTCAGATTGAAATAAAGAGACGTAAAATTATTATTAAAAAACATCGCTATAAAGTAGCGAGTACCTAACAGGAGCCGTCACTCGAGTAATATGTTAACAGTACCCTTTCTCTTCGGTTCACAGCTCGGTCTGTCATAATAATAGTTTATCGTCGGTTTAAGTTATAATAATATTTCCAAGGAGTTCAATAAACAAATTGACCTGTGGTGTCGTTGATACAAATGTTGTTATAATGGCAGGAACAACCGCGTATGAACAATGCCTTGTTGCTGTACGGACACTTAAGTAAAACAAAATATTATAAGGTATTACTTGTTTATTATCAACCTGTAATCATTAAGATGTTGTATATCACGGGATTATAATAAAATACAAAACAGCCGATACTTTAAATATTATAATGGCAAAAGTTAAAAGCCTCAATAAACAGCTCCAGGATCCAGAGGCGAGCCCTTGTTAGGACGGCGGTGGTAGTGCTGGAGGGAAGGGGTTGGGGAGGGAAGTGAGGGCCGAGGGGAGGGTCAGAGGGCGCTAGTTTGTAAGACGCTCATTTAAATCATATTAATGAGCAGTGGCCCTCGACGTCAGACCGTTAATTACGAGCCACACTCCAAGTATAAAATTCTCGGATTTACTTGAAATGCAATTGAAAGTTAGAGGCTGTCTGCAAGACGATCGCGCTACTGCTTTAATTGGTATTATTGTTTAATAATTAAAAAGAGAACTCGACACCGCCAAGCCAAGCAAACACTGAAAGGTACAGCCTTTGGGGTTGTACTTTAAACATGGGATTGAAAAATTAAGATTCCAATTAAGTAAAGGAAGCATAAAAACAAATTGAATAATTAGTTTCCTTCGGGCGATTTATATTTATAACAAGGATGCTTTACAAAGATCAACATTCCATCCACAGCTTTGGCAAATTAGCAATTTAAATAAAACATATATCACCAACCAAGACTTGATAGGAAACTAAGGAAATCGAAGTTACAGGAAAATTATATACCGAAGTATCTTGGAGTCAAAAAGTCTGTTATTAACGTTATTTATACTAGTTTTTCATCCAAGCCTAATTACAACGAAGACTCGTATCTGATGTAAACCGGCTATGAATGCAGGTCCAAGTTTAATTTAATATATTTGGATTGAATTTTATTAAAACAAACATTAGTGTGTTAAATATTTTTGTTTTACCGTTATTACATTAAACTGTTTCGTAATCGATACAACTATTAAACTCATCACCCCATTACTATTTGTGTAGCTGCGGACCACATTAACAAACACGAAACACTGCAACGGAATCTACGCTCGCTACTGAATATAATAGTGAGTAGTGCGGTCATACATTTGAGTAAACATTTACATAACTTCAATGTCTTTTTTTAACAGTTGTTACCAGTTCCCTTCAAAAATTAGTTCAAAGAATTATCTGGCAATCTATTGCACGGTACATTGTTTAAAATCTCACATGATAAATATTTTACTCCATATAAAATAAATCCTTTTAAAAGCCTTTTCTTTTAAATGTAATAAAACTATTACTAGAACATTACTTGCCTAGAATTTATATAAAAATGACATTTAAAATATCAATGTCAGTGTCACGTATACATTATTTTTTGTTTTAATCAGATCAAATCACTCAATCCAAGCAAGTCCCAGTTCTGTTATGTTTTCGTCTCGCAG
Organism: Danaus plexippus; assembly: GCF_018135715.1. Classification (NCBI taxonomy): domain Eukaryota; kingdom Metazoa; phylum Arthropoda; class Insecta; order Lepidoptera; family Nymphalidae; genus Danaus; species Danaus plexippus. Next base: position 244,379 of record NC_083545.1, read on the forward strand.
ATTTTAAACGCTTGTAATTTAACATATTCCAAGTTTCAACAGCCCATGTACATAATTAGACCGAACTAACCCTCACCACATTCATGCGATATAGAACCTTGCCAGCCTCTGATAGAAATTATTCTCGCCAGCTTGTTTACGTCGAGATCATCTCAAGTTAACATAATGCTATCGCCCAAATCATTTGAAATAGACCTTAAAGTGGTGACATCAAGATTATAAATTGAACGCACGTGTATATTCCTATTGAGCATGTTAATTCCCCGGTGAAGGAATTAGTTCCTAATCAGTTGATTTAATCGTGGCGAAATATTAAACCGGTCGCTGTTGAGCTCGTACTATCAAGAACTATAAAGAGTGTTACGACACCATCACTGTTATAGGAGGTGTGAAATCTGCGAGGGACTGTATACACAACGTGTCGTTACAATAAATGTCTCTCAAATACACACCTTGTAAAGTTTTGTATCACACGTTTTAAATAAGTTCTTGGAGTTGTGATCACCTCATTAAACTGTCAAGTATTGTTAAAATATTAAGTTTTCTAGCAATTATTACTTCGTTTGAACTATTATATTTTGAAAGATTTGTTACGTGTTTCAATACTGTTGTACGTCTCAAGTCCCACTATAGCTCGTACTAACAGGCGCCACTTGCTCGGATATCTTGACAACAAGACACAAGCGGCAGCGACAACCAAACAGTAAAAAACATCCTTCTGAATATACCACGACAAAAAAATCGGGTACGATTAATTCCACTTTAAAATATCAACTTACGTAACACAGAAGCATTTCGAATTGACTACTTCTGTTTACCTCTTACATGATAACGACGCGATAAGCTTTAAATATGGAGGTGACAATAAATCTCAATTAGTGTTCTTGATAACGAGATTGTAATTTTTATCGCCTCGTTCATGTTCATCGATCCAATACATTATAGATCAGGAAAAGAGTTAAAATGTTCTAAAAAAAATGTAAAACCAAAAATACATATTTAATATCAAACCTTATTTTTGAAACGATAAACCCTTGTCCTATTCTTAAAGTAGGTTTATTTGCAGGATCAGTCACTCACAATAAAATCACCTTGGGCATTGAAACGCACGTAAAATTTCAATAATATGAGAGCATTACGGAACACACAGACAACGAAAAATCATGTATGGAAATACAAACATGAATTGGAAATGTGTTGTAATATCCGAGGTGCAAACAATAATTCCGCAGCTTTCCATGGTGATTACTTCGTTCAATGGCCGATCAAATTATTAGCAATCACTAGTTTCACAAAGTGGCCGCTCGTTCAAATACGAAACCATTATTCGACCCATTCGTTTCCACTTAGAGGAACACCATTTAAACTTTAATAACCATTAAACTTATGTATTAAGTCATTAATTTACAATTCCCTAACGGTCACCGGCCGCCATTTTAGTCCATTTCTCTGTAACAAGATGGCCGCCCCGCGCCAAAACAAAGGTCGCCGCACGTGCTGCATTAAATCGAGAATTTCCTGGAGCGTGTTTACAAATAATTTGCCGAGCTTTGAATCGGTGGAAAGCTATATAAACAGAATTAAGTTAAGGCATTTTGCGGCCGTCACGAGTTTCTTTGAAATTCCGTGTTACTACGTCTGGGTTTTTTCGTCAAATGACTTAGCTGAGAGATCCCATCATAGCTTTAGATATACTTTTGTGAAAATATTTTACAATACAACTATTGAATTACAAAAGTTAAGAAACCTGAAACTACTCATTTTTTTATTTATACGACAATTTCTTTTAATTCAACTTCATCATTGCCTTTTGACGATGGGTGCCATGAAGAAGAATACGTCTTGTAGTACTTTAATAAAACGTATTTTTGCTTCTATCATAATAAGGTGAACTGAGTATTAATTTTCAAAACTACGGACAAATGAATCATTCATTGAGTCTCTATTCCAAATTGTATTTTTATTTAATTGTAATAGATAATAATCACGACTGTCGTCACAACCTGCACTGAGTTCAAATTCAACAATGCTAAGTGAAAGGTAAAACATTATAACTATATATAAGTAAACTCTGTAGACATACAGATGGAAGAGATCACTATCTTGAATAAATATATTTGTTGTGTTAGTGAGAATTGATATTTATGATCCAAAAAATGGTTTCCCGCCGGGCTTGGGTCCCGGGTCCCGGGGGCTCCGAGACAGCTGAGTCGGAGGTACGCGGTGAGAAAAACTTATACCCGAACCATATCGGCTGTTGTTTCTCTTAATATTTTTTTAGATCAATCCAAAACAAGTTCGAGATATAGTAGAATAACCTGAAATTTAAAAAACATTCGGTAATTTATTCGAGATATTTGAATTAATATATTAAAATACAATATATGTATCTCTTGTTCACAGATTAAACACAACTCACAGACGGAACTAAACTGCTGAGTAAGTTGTAAGTAACTTTATTAATATAACATGCACACACACACACACGCACAGACACACACACACACACACTATCAATATTGAACATATGTTTTATATTTGGTGTTATCAATATTACCATTAAAAACGTAAATAACGAACATGCCCGTATATATTGTATGTGAGCGGCGGTCTCGAGACGAAGGAAATTATTGGTATAAATTAATAACGACAGCTCGTTACTGCGACAGATACTTTAATTTGCATACAGATTAATTCTAGGAAAACTAATAGGATCCACTACCACGGGTTTACGAACACACGACTACTCAGATCGTTTTCGAAAATGAAGTGAATTACAATTGATATTAAAAATTATATTGACAACAATAAACCTTCTATACTTCAATAAATTTGGATGATATTTGTTGATTCACTAACATTTTCATGACATTACAACGTTATTGAATTGATGCAAACACAATTTCTAGACTAATATAAAACACGTGTATAAATAAGTCAATCTCCTCGTCAGTAGTAATGTCTGGTGCGTGGTGCGTGTCTCGCGGTGTCCGTAGTCTATGGAAGGCGTCAGGCGTCAGGCGTCGTCAGAGCGCTGTTAATGATCTATAAAGCAGCGCTTCAAACGCGCCGATATTAATATTTTCATCGAGCGACACTCGATTGTTTATGTAAGCGAATCGTTAGCGAACTCTTTACAAATCGTTAATTAAGTTATATTAATATGGAAAAGGTGAGCGGAGTCGCGGGCTTTTTAATATTATGACGTTCACTGTAGCGATGCACTTAATACAATGTTGGTGGGTTTTTAAAAGCGCGTCTGCTTCTGTCGTTCCGGCGCGGCGGAGTGCGGCGAACAGCGAGCAGCGCCGGGGGAAATCACAGAGCGAGGACGAGGAGTAGCTTCCCAGTTCACTCTTAGATGTATTCATTGTAGGTGACGAGTTCATGCTCTGTGTAAGAAGTTCTTTTATTGAACTGTGAACAACACCAGCTTCCGTTTTAACGTTAAGAGGAACTCGCACACACTGCACCACCATCAGGCACGCTTCATGTGTTAAAAAGTTACTCAGTTCATTGTATAGATTTCGCTTTTTGATATTTATGTATATATATTAATTCGTAGAACCAGTCGCATTTCCATGCATAATGTTGTATTGTGAACCGTTAATTGGGATTATATATGTTGAGGTAATTAGTTTGTATATGTTAGTATGTAAACACGTCAATCACACGGCGTCCTGACGGTTCGTGAAAAAAGCTTTCGTGATGAAAACAAACACACGGATGTATTAACAGAGGATGGGACACCAACATTCAGCGTCATACAAACATTGGCTTGACATCACGATGCTAGAAATAAAATAAGTTACTTAAGAGACACGAAAACGTGTTCCGATCTATTGTCTTATGGAGGAAACGTCAATACAGAAGAAGGAAATATAATACGCTCAGGAGACATTGCATTTTTAATTTTAATTATCTGTGGGCTGTGGCGCTATTTTTCTTTATGATCGGAGTAATCTTTCTAACTGCCGAGCAAAAGTTAGCTAATTCCCATTACATCGAGTAGTTTGTCTGGTTTCATATTTATGACTTCAACAAAGAAGACATCTAAAAAGTTACCTATCACACTCACGTTTTAGACGCACTAGTCTCAATTCCATAATAGTTTAGCAAACAAATAAGTAGCTTCTGAAATAATATTCCATACACATGAGCAAAACTGGGGGTAAAAGCTAGATAATATGTAAAGTTAAAAAAGAATAACCTATTTGAAAAAAATACTAAACATCTTTGACTCAATCCTGAACAATAAATAAGAAACAAATAAAATCATAAAAAGATGAACCTCCGATGACAATCAATTTCTTTGAACACTGAACACTCTTGAGTGGTACCCCTACCACCTCCACCACCCATCACGTGTCTTTTTAAAACATTTTTTGACATTCTAAGGGTCGTGGGAGGAATACATTGAGCCAAAAATACACAGTCATATTAAAATGACACAGCTTTTAACAATAAATCGTCTGTCATACCATACAGGATAAACGAAAAGAGTATTTTAAAGAGGACACTATCGAGCATCTTAAAATAATATCAGGAGATTTAATCAACAGAACTTAGAACGGTTCATATAAATGCAAATTATTAACATATTCGTACATCCATTCTGCAGGCACTTTGTACAGAGTGCTCCTAAATTATCTGATTCTTCAATGGAATTTTAAATGAAATGAAACATTTTTCATACAGTCGGAGACGAGGCTGCGTGCACCCGCGTGCCCACGCCAAACTGCACTGTGTGATAAACTAAACCGAACAGACAAATTTAAATCATATTACTCTAAAGGTAAAGTTGACTTCAGAGGATTCATTCGCTTGGACGTGTCGGACTGTAACAAAGTATTATTTACTTTCAATGCAATGCAGCTTCAACCTTACGACACGGTGATAACGCATAGGAGGTTCGTATTTTGATTTTATAAAATAAACATGCGCCTTGGAGTACAGAACATAAATATCTCGTTAAATAAATCATATGAAAACTTTTTGTGATTCAAAAAAGATGGTTTCTGAATGTTTTATAATGTTAAATGTTAATGACGAGACACGCGATGCGGTATTTGAGAGGTGACAAACAAATGTACAAACAATATACATATGTAATTATTTAATGAGACAACATTAGACAGCTCAGGTCGTGGGAAAAAACATAGATTGTAAAATGTTTAAGTTCTGTTACAAACACTTTAACAATAGTAAATTAAACGATGTTCAATGGTGGCTTCAGATAAAAAGAAGCGGTCCAACTTCGGCTGGTAAAGTTTCAATTGAGTTGTGTAATATATAGACCCGATTAGATCCAGAAGGAAACTTTGAATCGTTTTAAGTTTATCGAAAAACTCAGCGATGGCACGTGACTCGATGAACCTCGCGATTTATATGTTCTTAACCAGATGACTGAACGGAATTGAGTATCATTGTCCTTATTCTCGTTTTTGTGCACACACGTTTTACACTTCGGTTAAAAATTACTACACAATATACACTACAAGTTAAAATTCCACTAAAACCTCAATAAACATACTGTTTTACTCACCTTACAGCGCTTGAAAGTAATGTGTAAAATAACTAAGCCATCAAATTAATTAAATTTTTCGTGAGAGAACGTTTGGCACAGAGCTTAAAAGCGATCTCCTTAAAATAATGTTAGTAAAACGCAACTTAAATCCGTTCAACATTTCATCAATAACGATACTTACAATATTTCAGCCGTAATGGTTTATGTAGCATTTCAAATATAATATAAACGGAGCCGGGCGTCGTGTGAGCCGTGAGCTCGTCTAAAATAGCCGCAAATCATACTAATAACTCGTATAATTACTTCCGTACGAAAGACATAAATAACAGACGCCTACTACGTCGTAAAACGAACCAAAACAAAACAACCGTTCACTTGGAACTACGAATTTGTGGTTAACTTCGTGCTTTACGAGTTAAAAGTGAGTAAAAAATACAACTCAGAAAAATAAAAAGTGCTACATCTCCATTATCTAGATATAGGAGGCTCGTGTTATCTAACTGGCGGAGCTTCTATCGCAATTTTTTGTTAATATAATCCCAGACGAAGTATGTTCGACTTCACTACAATATTTATGTCTTTTTATCTCAGGAATGTTAGCGACAGTTCCCTTCTCGGTGCGCGACGCCAACGCAGCACGGCCGCTAGATGGAGACACTCGATAGTGGATGCAAAACCGTCCCGATAGTGCCACGTAGTGCGTCCCTGATGACATTTATTGCCATCCGGAGGCAGGAGTTATGGCAGACTCGCAGAAAGTTCGCCTTAAAACTTGTTTTATTGGCACCACTCCAGAGCCGTTAAGGAAACGACGATCCTACGCATCCGATATCAATTCATTCGGCTCAGCTAAAAAACATTATATTTCATTTAATGCGCCGTCCCGGATCCATTGTAGGAATTAAAGCTAAAATTATTTTAATACTATTACAGAAAGTACTTTCTACTAAAATATTTTGACAACTAAACTTAGACGGCAACAATAACGTTATTGAATACGGCGTAAAAGATTAGCCATTTGGGGAAACCAAAGAAAGAATTTCAAAAGAAGTAAAAAAAATCACCGCGTTAGGGTCGCCTGTTGTGTAAACATCCGAGGAGCGAGTGAATTCGAACGCATAGACGGCCATATTGTAATTTTTTTGTCGTTCGGGAAGATTTATGAGCAGTGACAAAGTCAATTTTATGGCACGATGACGTTGTGATACGGCACGCCGCACGCCCGACGCCTCTTAGAGGGCCTTTGTGATGGAATTTGGCATGGCTTTTATCTCAAATTGTCCTTAAGTAAACAATTTACCTGCCAATTGTGATAAATCGCTTCCGCTATTCATGAGACTCTCTTGTCAAATGTAACAATTCAATTTCTCAGTAAGTTCTCGTTCTAAGCGGCGATATGGGAGATATCTGCCATAGACAAGGCTTAATTTTTTTTTGCAAAAGAATTTGGAATAATTTTTTCAAATTTTATCTTTTATATTATCTTAATCTTCCTAAATCGAAAGAATTGGTAAATCACTATTCATATGACAGAACATAAATAATAATCAGCGCTTTCAAATTTAATTTTTATATAGCCCTCCTTATAAGTGTATTTAATAACTAAGACATCATAATCAATTGATTATATCAAGTTTTAATTTTGACATTTAATGACAATACACACATTGAGGCATGTTCACAACTCTCCTCTACATAAATTATGACCTCGTTAAATTCTACGTTCGTACGTTCGTGAAATATATTTGAAAATTATACAAAGTTCTCGCTTTACGAAAATCAGTAATCTTAATACTACGAAAATCAGTAATAATATCTGTTTTAAAATTGTATACAATATATTAGAGATATATAAAAAGACAAGGATCTATTTATATTTGTATAGAGTCGTCTACAAACAATTTCCTGCGTTTGCTATTCGTATCACGATAATTATCAATAGTTCAGCAGCTCCCTCATACAAATATGATATCCACGTATCAACATTACGAGACGGGGACTATATCTTGATTAGTTATTAATATGTCACCAACGAGATGTTTCTGAAAAGATCTGTTCAAGGAAACCCAACAGAACTAATATTATCACGACAAATATTCCACGGATCTTCTGTCGATTCCAGGAAAGTGAGTTTTGGTGTCGCCGTTTTGAACATTTTTCATCCTTCCATCTTATGAAGTACACCTGTCCCTGCTGAAGACGTGTGTGACAAATAATGTGTAATGACATTGGTAAAGACGTATACGTCGAGACATCGAATGTTGAACAATTACTGTGAGAGTGAATATAAAATGTATTCATGTTATTTATTGTGGCCTGATGTATTTAAGGTAGGCCGAACCGTCATTCTAGACCGAGGTCCGTAATGAGGAGATGTGTTTATTTGATTGTAAAAATTGGCAAACGACAGCCGCGACCGGTCGCTAACGAGCCTTATAGGAAAAAAACTACGAGATAGGAACCTTCCAATTAAAGAATCGAAAGAGCACGAGCGGCCGGCAATCGTTTGCATCTGTCACGATCCGACTGCTACAGGCTACTACACGGCACACCATGTCCCGCGACTTCATCAACGATTCACTCTTTTGAAACTTTTAACGTTTATTTTTTATTGGTGTTTCTGGTTTGTGACAAACTATGTTCAACATTTTAAGCAACGAGTCTAGGCAGCTCGATACAAGCAAAACATTATTAATGTTCTAATGAAGGTTGTGTAAGTGTCGCAGGGCTCTCGATGTTGTAGTTTCTCCGGTCGACGCTTCATCTGTGTCATATTTTTTTGTTTGTGCCAGCTCAGCAGCACGCTCGCCAGTGTAGGTGGTCGACACAAAGCCACACTCCCTGACTCCCTGAGTCAACATATCTCACTGTGCCTTTGTTGTCACAACACCATTGTACAAGAATAGACCTCTGACAAAACTATGTATCAATAAAACTCCCGAGAAACCGTCCCACAGTTATTTCAATTAAGGAAAATAGTCAAAAATGTCGTACAATTCTATTTTTCACATTAAAAATCTAATACGGCACACGCTAAGAATTCACATGACATTAAACTGTTAAAAAAACTAACGCCGACCAGATTATATTACACCATCCACAGGAAAAAAAAGATTCAGCTTGAATTTTAGATTCGCGCCAAATTTGAATTTATACGGCGTATTTTATTATTTAAAATGGCCGACCCACGCAGACCATACCCGGCTCATATTTATCGCTGTGCTTTATGGGTCGTAAAGTTTTATAAAATAATATGATTACATTTAAAACTAGACGTCATTTGAAATATAAATGATATGGTCAGGTCGTTACATTAAAATGCATTGATAAATGATTTATTACCGAGCTGGTGATTCCTGTGTCGCAGTAAAATGTACATGTAACCGCACACATATCATCTTATTCATTCAATATATTTGAGATAACGATAGTACAGATTATATATAGGTACGTCTGTTAAAATGTCACTTCTCCACTCGGAGCGTCCAACATGTCTAGACAAATTAAATTGTGATGGATGTTTACTAAAGCCGGATGAATTACTTTGTAAATACAAATCAGTCTTCCCATCGACTTCTCTTTGAATACTAATACATAGTTATCAGCTGAATAATTCAACGCGGCCGACGTAACCTGACCTCCAGGCCGAGAGTGAGAGTACCGATTCGTTCGAGATCACAAACGACTCCTCGAGACGCGGGGTCCACGTGGACTGGCCAGAGTTTGTCCTAGATGTAAGGTGAATGGAATGTTCAGGTCATAGCTCGTTCATATACAAGACACGTTGCATTTGTCGTATCGATTAAACAGATTCATCGAAAGTTTAAAGTAACTTTAAACTCCACACCGGGCTGTACTCACCATCGCATTATAAATATTCCTAACTTAACATTACGATATAAGTTTTCCACATTTAATTAATTTAAACCAACAATGAATATGAATTATGTTTCTTGAACATAACACATAAATTAATTTAACAGGTAAATATATAATATAATAAATGTTAAGTAGAATATTAGAATATGTAATAAATAATACAATCCAATGTCGTAAATTCTCTCGTGACGTTATGGACGATTGTGATTCATTTACATTTGTAAAGTTGATAATGAATTTTTGTAGAAATTTAACAAAATATCAATATTGATGAAATTAATTCTAATATTTATTAGTACATTATTATCCAGATTCTATCTAGTCTCAGTCACGGTGTCCACTGTCCACGTTAGAGGAATGTCGTCAGAAACTCGGTCAGGTTATACGATTGTTTAAACAGGGGACATAGCATTTTAATTGTATTATATCTTCAGCTTTATCTACTTTTATATAATAACAAACTAGAAACAACATTTCATAAGAACACGCATGTAAAACAATTTTTGCAAATAAAATTCTATGAAACGGTTAACAAAAATAAATATCAATAGAACAGTATACGTCGCATAATGTTAATATTAGTATCGTAATGTCGACAACAAGTTTATTTAAATCGTCAAATGATCATAAATAACGTAATAGTTGGATATTAATTCGATTCAAACTCGATTATAAATTACAAAATTAATATTACTCAATATTAAACAATCCGGCTAATATCTTAATATTCGTAAAATATAGCTGCAATGTTATAACCGGTTTAATTACTGCATAAATTATCAGTACGGGCGTCACTTCGATACAGTTTGTTGTGTATAGAGCAGCTCCCGGTAGACGTGATCTTTATATATACAACAAGAGCCGTCCCTAAACAAAATTAACTGTTTTTCTTATATTATGTTATTAAAGTTGGTTATACAATAAGAAACGGGAAAAGCTTCGCATGGAGTGTGGCGATGAAAACTTGTACAAAACGGAGTGGACCGAGAGCAGAGGCGTAACATGAACAGTATATATCCCCGTAGGATTCACTGGGAATATTCTCGAGGGCTGTTTTATATATATTTATAAAATTTTAAATAGAAATAGAATAAACACATAACTCTCTGATGAGTAGCTAGTCTGTGCCTCTGAACGCTAACGTTGGAAAATGTCGAACAATTTATTACGGGATTTTTGTTCAGGCAGAAAAATTTGCGATGAAAGTAGCGACAGAGTTTTATAGTTCAGAGATCGAGCGTTTAATAAACATAGATACGATAGGGAAGACCTCTCACACATAAAATAAGGGAAAATTAAAATAACTCAACTCGGAAACAAAGCGTAGTAGATAAAATGCTGCGAGTAGTCTTTTAGAAATACATTTAAATATATTGTGTTCAATGATAACGACTTGCAAACACAGAGTCTGTTTGTAAATAACCATTTTCAACAGGAATACACACACATACGTCTTAGCAAAAGCTGTTACTGATAATATATTCAGAAAAAACCCTTCATGACATGTTTTATGTGACTTCTCATCGTGATGATAAATACCTACTTAAAGACATTAAGTGCTCTTCAACGTCACTTCTCTACCTAAAAGAGTAAGATACGGATTAGTAATTACAGATGTATCGTTAGACGGCCAGGAAAGTCAAATACAATTGTAGCTAAAAATACAGACAAAGTTATATACAACTGTACGTACATAAGAGCAATCTAAACGCAGATCACTCGGAACTCCCGACTGTTAAACCTGTTTCATTGCAACGAACGTATTAAAGATTATTTATTAAAGAAAATTAACACAAACACGTCCAAGTGGCACTTCTATAAAATCGCTCGGTACATTCCTCGTTACAGATGTTTTGTTTCATGAATAATAAAAAAGTTTTTCTGTAAATTATCACTAATTATATTAATTTAATTCATACCTTTCGCATTTTCCAGTTGTCATAAACAATTTATTTGCATTTTAAGTAAATTTAACGGTATATGGTAAAATATATTTTTTAGACCGAATTAAGTTTGCAAATATTTATCTATATATGTCATTATGTCCGGGCTAATTGTGAACCTGTCAATATATCTATAGACGTCAAAATGTCAGTAACAACTAACAAGGTACAGTGTTATGTATTCTGTTCGCTGTCCGTCATTAAATCATTGATCAATATTTTGCCACGAAGTACAATCGATGGAGAATACCACGGAATATTAAAGTGTTTTTTAAGACAGCTTCTGAATATAATGTTGTGAGCTTGTGCTCTGATGATGTTAACGTGTGAGACATCGCACCGGTCCCATACAATGTAATCGTGGAATTATTTGGTATCGGAGAGGAATCAGCGGTGGCATCGAATTGGGTAATAAATTACATTTAAAATGTCCTCGTTAAGGCCTTATTAGTTATGTTTGCGAAATCAAATCTATTTATATGTTTACGGCGTATTGGCTTCTATTTATTATGTTCATGATCGAAATCAAATTATCATATTTATACTTTGTTTATTTTGTGTGTGGCTTTAAACCAATATAACGAGGCAACAATTTGTTTTTGAAAGTCACTTTTTACTGTCGTCTATCCGAAGAATTATATAAAGCAATCATAACCTTATAATACTTTCCTTGTGAATGTGTTTATTTATAGACGTTATCTTTTTATTCAATTGCGGGAACAAAGTTTTTAAAACAATACCAATAACAAAAGAGTCAAAAAACCCAAATGGCGTCCCAAAAATAAAAAGATCATTGAATCGTAGGAGACGACGACGAGCCGTAAATCGGAATCAAAGCCAGATATCGATTACTATCGAACGAGACGCGCTCCCGCTGGGGACGAGACGACCTTTACAACATACGAGACGATCACGACTCCTCTCTACATACATTATACGATACGAAACAGAAGAGGTACGTTTCGTGTGACGTCGTCACGTATCTGTCAATTAGTTAACGTCGTTTCTATTCTGTTCATTTAAAAGTTGTTCAAAATAAATCGTATGTTGCAACTAATCTTTTTTTATAAGTCAAATTACTTAAATAAATTATGTATATTTAACCCGCAGTGGCCGAGCGCCGTGTGAATCTTAAATAATTCAATTTGGAATTATGTCTCGTGTAAAAACTATAAAAGTTTTATTGATATGAGAGGCCTTTAAAGTTGGATGTACGTCATTTAACAAGAATAAAATATTAGAGATATACACACGATGTGCAGGCTACAGCTGGGAGAAATGTAGTATATATTGTTCCTGTAACTAACTAACTAACTGTTCACGGTATTAATATATTTACATTTTGATAACACGTCGTAGGTTTTCATCAAATTGTTATACATTACTAATGAAGTCGTGGTGGACTGGAGGTTAAAGGCCTGCCTCTCACACGTGAATTCCTGACGTGAGGAAACCTGGTCTTATAGTTTCAAATTATAAGACTAAAATCGCCAACCCATCTTGAGCAAGGAAGTGGTGATTAATGCTGTAACCTTCTCCATACGAGAAAGAGACCTTTGCTCAGCAGTGGGCTCCGATAGGCTGATGATGATGACTAATGCACTGAATAAAACAACAGAAATCTTTTGCAGATAAAGCTACCGTCACTGTTTAATGTATTGTATTATATGGTCATAAAATAAAGATGTATAATTTAATACTACTTTTGAAAATATAACATAAAAATAAATAATCATTTCACTAGAAACAAAAACTTTTAAAAGCCATAAATGCAGTAATGTTTTCTGACGATAGGTATGTTAGTTGTAGAACTTTAATTCTCAGAAGCTAGATGTATGTTTTGATAGCTTCGTCTCGGCGTGTGTTCGTCACTAGACCTGTAATGCTGTGTGTAGCGGAATGCGCAAGCGACGCCGTACAAACAACTTCGTGGGTGTTTTCAACATGCCATTTGGTGATGTTTCGCTTGCTTTACACTCTATTAAAACCTCTCTGTAAGTACATTAGGTGTCATTTAAAAAAAAAAGTAATTAAGAATTTAATTGAAATGGTGTATAAATATAATGTCAAGTGACGCTCTCAAGTCCCGTCGTCGAAAGGGTTATTTTGACAAGAAGAAAAAATTAAATTAATGAACGTCAACCTTCCTGCCGGCAGTCTCCAAAAATTTAACGCTCATTACAAAATAAATACAAAACTTCGTTAGGCCAGTCCTTGAAGCAGCGATCCTGGCTGGAATGGCCAACTTTTGAGGACCCGATTCCCCAATTTTCCACTCCGTAAACAACCGTCCAGGAATGAGAAACTTTGGTAATTGGGCGATTAAACATTGCCAGCTAAACATAGTTAGCATATCAAATTCGCTGCGCAAACACTCGTCAACTGATAGCATCTTCAGATACAGTTGACGGTATACTCACGTCACCTCAACAGCAAGCCCATAATGTAACACATTCACTGTCTCTCTCTTTTAAATAACTCTTTAATAAAATAACAATATTCTAACCTTTGGGTGGTAAACATATTTTCTCTTATGAAAGCTTATGTGTTATTATGATGAGCCTTCAAAAACGAACACTCAGAATATGAAAATTAGCAAACATTCAAGGAGAGTTCGTAATGGCGGAGGAAGGACAGCTACATACTAGCGAATTGGCCAAACTGTGCCTCTAATAAAGTTTAGATGTGATTACTGTTCATTCTGTGATAGCACACTTCTATAATGAACTTCACAGTTCAATCGCCTTACGGCTCCAGCTTCGTTGCGACTATACGAGCACCGTAAAGGATTTTAATTCGACTGAAATAAATGGAGGGATTATTTAAGTTTTAACTATTTTTAATAAATGCCTACGTCTATTTTCATTGTTGGATTGTATTACATATTGTAACCCAAGTTTATATATTAATAGAACAGAGCAATAGAAGTAGATTATTAAAGTGTACTACACACTACACCACACACTCCAAGGTCACCTTAAAAATGTGCTCTACTATGACAGCTGCGTCTAGCGTCAGCTCATGAATGTTGCACCGTATATGGCACAGTGACACCAGCTGGTGACGACTACAAACAAAATTTGACTCTACTGTAAACGTATAAGGTACAAAATATAACGTGCGCATTCTTAATGGTTATAGGTGTACTTTTAATTATGTTAACATACAAATGTACACAACAGATCACAATATTAATAACGTTTTTGCGAACGTCGCCATAATTGTCGACGACAATTATTTGTCAAGATGTACGTTTGACCATTTAAAACGCGGATTGTGTTTACTTCCTAGCAATAAAAAAGAGCATTACAAATTTCTCAATTACCTGTAACGATCTGTCCGATGTAGCGGAGCTCGCTCGGGTCGTGTGCGAGGTGTTCCACGATAACATGACAGCTTCTTAAAATGCGGAATAGCGGTCATGCATCAGTAATTGTTTTTCTAAGTAGTACAGCTGCTAATAATGAAATAAGTGATATATTTATAAAGATCATTACTGTCGTTACAGGCATTGTTAATGTTCATTACATCAGTTATTATTGAACTTAATGTAACTATAGCGATGTTCTTGTATTAACCTTCATGTATATTTTTTGTCGTATTCTCGATCGTGACGAGGTGTCAGGCCGTGGTTCGAAGATTGGGCCGACCCACGCGTATACAGTTACATTACAATGTTTTATGGGAGACATATTTATTGTAAATATAAAAATAACAGTTTTTTATAAATAAAATATATTCCTCCGTCGCGGAGTGTAGGAGTGTCGATAAAAACGTTGCAATGTGATACTTTAGGTAATAGATGTATTGTATATGTGCCAGCTGCCCACGAAACGACACTACTGATAATAATCTTAAATCCTATTGTTGTAACTGGCCGATCTCTATAACCCTCTCACTATAATAAGAAGCTTAACGATAAGGAAATAAGGAAATAAAACGGAAAGCTCGCTGAGAGATGGCGATTTATTATAAAAGAATTAGGACTTAAATATAATAATTATCAGCAACACCATCCAGAACTCATTTCAAAGAGATTTAAAGCCCTCATCCCGACCATAAATCTTTGCCGGCTTTTCGTTCCGTGTCCTTTTTTGTCCACATTGTCTTTAAAATTTCAAGCTACATTGGAAAAGAATGCCTTCCTTTTATTTCCGCTCGGTGGTAGGGGAAGGTAGCTCGTATACCGCTACCAGTGTGACGGGCTTACAGCGTACACACGTAATTGAGCTATTACGTTTTTTTACATGTTTTTCAGTCACTCGGCTTTAACAATGAAGATGTATTAAAGAATGCGACGTACTTGATACATGTGTATTTATTTTGCAGTTTAAGTAAAGCAATATAAAGTTCAAGCAATACGAAGATCATGCTCTTAATGAAAAACATAATGCACAGTTACAAATTATACGACTCGGAACTATTTCTATAGTTAATTATGATACCTACAACAACGCCAAAATGTAAGATTTCACTTGTAAATCATAAGGAAAGTTCCGTAACAAAAACAAACTAGTAAAATTATAACAAGTAACTGTAACCCGCTCTCCTCATATAACAATCATTTCTTAATCATATGCATGTAACAGAACACGGAACAGTGCTAACATAAAACATTCCCCACTCAAAAATCCTCTCCTCTCGCCCACCACACAAGACCTGTTGTATTATTCATATATTAATATCCAGATGTTAAGCCGCAGATCAGCTCTCAGGATTAGGCTCTTTTCACGGTATCTTATAGTAACAGTTCTCGTTAGAGGCAATCCGTTTAATCCGTTAAACAAAAATTTAAATAGAAACAACATTGGATAAATGGATACTAATTGAATCTCAATAGTACTTAGTACTACGCAATTTCTTTAAATTGTGACTTCAACAGCCTCCAATATCCATACTAGATATATTATTCTTTAATGTTTCTTGAAATTTTTCTTTAAACCGATTACATGGTGCCATTTAATATCTAGAACATAATTTTAGAAAACTACCTCTTGCATATGAAAAAATAAGTTCTGCGGTAGCTACTAGTGAATATTCAACAAATATTCCTATAAGTATTGAACATTATAAAAGTGCCCTAAAACAACGTGTTTCCAATAACGCTATTAACTAAGATTTATTGCTTTGAAATATTGTTTTAGAGGCGATTAAAATTGATTTGTGCTTTATATAATAATAGCTAATGATCGCCAAGTGTTGGCCGGACGGCGCAGACTCTTCGCCTCGGTTGTCTTTATTGTTCTGCGAGAGATTTAGATGTGTTTTATTAATAGGAGGAAGGCTTTGTGTTAATTGAAAACCAACATTTAAGTGTCTCCGGCGGTCAGATGGCCGGTGTATACCAGTCGTACATATTTATACACGGAAGAGCCTAATATTATAGATGAAGGCATCGTTACAATCAAACAGTATTTAATATATGACTCGGAGCAAACTGTAGATAATTGTGTGTATTTTCAAAACAAATTATACCAGGCGTTGGTTACAAACAGTAAACTTTGAGTACAGTCAGGAGTCAGCAGTCAGGGTGATACATTTAATATGTGTGTGTATTTTGTCCCTTTATATTGTTTTGTGGTCCGAGGGCATTATTAGAAATGAAATCTATGTAACGTGGCGTACGCTATTATCGTTGAAATTAAACGAAACATAATAATGAACGAAATAGAATTTGAAATATTTGCGAGAAACAATGTGGGTATCGTGCAATGAATCACGATCTAATTCAAAGTGCGGTCTGATAGTAAAATGTTTGGTAAATTGCTTCCATTGTCGTGTGTGACCACCCGTCTCTGAGTGCTCTACGTCCCTTTTTTCCATGATGTTCTGAAGACCTGATATTCCTTTTGATGTCATAATTCCAATGATAGTTCTCATTGTTTACTATTGATTCATTTTCCCTAAACCGATCTAACTTTATTTCAATTTACTTGTCATTCTAAAGCCAATAACGATCGTGATCAATTTTTTTAATTGGTATAGTCAACTTCATTTTGCTTTACTATGTACTCGTTCTATAACATTTGATTTTAAACGGTAGATTTCAAACTAAAAAAAAGTATGGTATGGTTTTTTAAAACCAAGTTTCAAATTATAAATATTTAAAGTTCTTATTCTTGGATACTAAAACCTCATTTATATTTAAACAGCGATTAAGATATTTAATTGCAAATTTGATATGAATTTTTTCACTTTTACTCCTTCTCTTTCTCCATCATTGAACCGGTTGTAATGTGACATGCAATAGACAAAGAAAAAAAGGATTGAACGTCAATAGCTAATATCTCTTAAAATATTAACTATGTGATGTGGAATAATAATCAGCGTCAGAATATTTATTATACACTTAATGTTTTCCATCTACGTACTACTTAAAAAATGTAAGCTTAAAATTATGTTATGCTTGATACATTAGAGTTGAATCTGACAATGAACAAGACGAGGATTTAGGGATTAAGACGTCGGCTATCCGTCTGGCGAAGGGAAAAAGCACTTGGAAATGTCAATCCTTCTTAATAAATATTATTCGTAGAATTGATAAAATGAAACATGCTGAGGAATTTCTTAATCTTTCATCAAAGTAATATTTTCTTTCATATTGAGAAACAAACAATTAGTTACATAAACACACGAACAAACGCGAAACAGAAAGTTAACAGTGAGTAAGTGTTTTTGATCACGACAGTACCTACAGGCGTCTGTAATGTATAGGAGCTGTTACAGCGCCCACGACCGCCCACTGTCATTGTGTTTCTCCAGGTATGTTACTGTGACTGTGTCCTACAACACACGGACTGTACACAAACATAATATGTACATTCTAGTTATCATCCTCCGGCGTGTATTTAAATGATACATTATTTGTTTAGTCTAATTTGTAAACACAATGCGGGAGGTGAACAAGGAAGGGTGGACTCGATCGTAGCTCGGCCCGGCGTCCTCAGCTTGTGGAGACAGCGTAATTAAAAGTGCGTAAGAAATTCTCCTGTGAAGCTCTAGGGTCGCCGTGAAAGGTCAACACACCGACTAGCATACACACGTCTGTGGTTACTTATAGCCGTGTTTTATAACAACAACTGGGTGGTAAATCATTCGACTTTCGATATATACAGATAAAAGAAGAAATATTGCGTCAGAACCAATAAAAAAATATATTTCAAAATAATAAAAAGTTTAGTACGAAGCTGTAGTTAAATAAGAAGCTTCTATATGAAAATGGTGACGGATCTGCTGGTTTGGTATTAAAGCATCTTTCAGTACAACATCGTAATCGAAGAGGTGAATATTAACATTCCAGTTTGCACGAACATGTGCACTGTAAGTGTTATTGTTGATACTTTAATAATTATAATAATAAAGTGATTAAATTCTAGGACACCTCGATAAATCAGTCCGCAGATTGACCTCAGAGATAGAGGCTCATTACAAGAGCATTCACCGACAGATGACTTTAAGTTACTGAGAACTCAGGTTTGAACTTTTTATCAATAATATTTTGTATTTATATGAGACTCTCCTTTGTATATAATATTAATAATTCCTATATTTATAATTCCTATATTTAATAGATTATGTCTTTATTTGTACGTCACAGTTGATGTATAACATAAAAATTTTCTGCCATTCTTCTTTCTTATTTATAATAATAATTACTAATTGCCACATACAAAGATAACTTTAAATTGAGATATGTTTAAACTTTAGAGGTATCAATTAAACAATTTTAGTAATAAATCTTCGGTTAATATACACATTATAAAAATAGTTCCCGCGTACAAACCAGCTTGTCTATGAAATATGACGGATGATACTGGTCCATAAACAATAGAGCGGCGATAGGAGAGATAGCGCGCTGATTTATTGTAGGCACAGACTAAATCAATTATGATGACGCCCGATACACGGAGCACAGATGAAAATAGTCGCCTGGAACAGGGCACTTACTTTATTTATAAAACGCAAGCAATACCAATATATCTCATTATTTAATTTAATGTTTCCTTTCATTATATTTCAAGTTTCTTTTATATACTATATATCTCAATTTCCCAAAATCTACGTGATAAAGAGAAGTGTTAAATAAACAAAAGATTGCTAGTGATGCGTCACAAACTAATTTTAGATTTATTAAAACAATTACAGATTTATTGTAAGAGAAATATATTTAAAAAAATTTTAATTCTTAGTTACAAAAAAACTTTCTAGATATAAGGTACGTACTACGTACCTTGATGTCACACAAACAGTTAGTCGACCAGACGAAATCATAAAGACAACTTAGGACACAACTTGACGTATAGTAACTGTTACTACAACACTGACGTATAGTAACTGTTACTACAACACTAGACGTGACATGTTGACAAAATATACTTATACAGAGGTGAAATATTCAACATATGGTTTTAATGACATTAAGTTACTTATATTACTTTATATCTATCTCCCCATAATAAGATTATACATAATAAAGATAGACACTTGTAGTAATTTAAAAAGATACAATACATTAAAAGCAAACTAACACAACAATATAAAACACCATAAAATCAACAAAAGAAAGCTTTATAAAAGAGAATTTAAGAGCAGTGACGAGATATTCATTAATAATCAATTACAATAAGGTGCCTCGGGTTCAGTTGGTACTGAGATTCATAATATGACAGTCACTGTACTTAGTTATTGTATAACTTGGCACCAACTTCAACATTTTAAAACAATTCTCTAACAATTTGTAGGGAAATCAAAATACCTATTATTTACTGGAATTATAATTCTTAAAGTATATTTTATATCGGATACTTCATAATATAAATCACCACTAAGACCACGGCGATTTCTTAAGAAACATATGCATTTAATGGTTATTATTTATACAACAGTTAACTTTACAAACCGTACCCTTAGTCCAAGCTCGCGTCGGCACACTACATACGGAGAGTTAACAGATTGTAGTTCATAAGTCTTGTTACATTACAGTTTTCAAATGAGAAAACGGGAAACACTTCCTATGCAGTGTAATGTTTCAAACATAGAATGTTAAATATTTTGACTAGGTCGTCAAAGTGCAGCAGTGAAAGAATATTTAAAGAGCGTAGTGATGGCGGCGCTGGTAAATGTAAGATGAAAAGAATAAACTCTCCTCTAATAACACTAAAAGTAATCAGTTTGTTCATTGATCTCCAGTTCTCCATTAAGACCTCTATCTTTATAGATTTCTTCGATGGAAGATTTAATCTAAAACCCGATAGCATCTCGCACTTTCTTAATTCAGTCTCTGTGTAAAGCAATGTAAAGTAAACACTAATTTATCTCGGAGTTGATTTACTTATTCCGTTCGACCAAATTTATTCCAGATATTCAAGTATCGCATTCAATAAACCGTGAAGTACACGGCAAACGTTCGAATGCGTTAATTCAAAAACGTTTCCCTAATTCGCGGACAGAGCCGAACCCTGCTTCTATAATTATTTAGAACATCTATCTCAAAGGCTCTCAGTTTTATACTTCACCCGCACACCGCCATCTATCGGCGAGGGTATAGAGTGTCTATATGTCAGCCGTGTACTCCCCTCCCCTAACCCCACACTTTCCCCCGCCACCTCCTTTACTCCTCGCCCCTCCATGGTCCGTGCTCCCTCGTTCATTCACATGCCTCAGTCGTCTCAGTCTAACGAATCAGTTCCTCTCCGCACGCCGCGGTGTACGGACGTAATATCGTATACGTCATTGTAACTGTCGATATCATTTGTTTGGGAGATTCGCATCGTTGACTGTGACTTGCCAATTATTAACACGAATAGTGTCCCTGATAGTTTTCTCAAGTTCTTCAGTGAACGGATGAACTGTTTCCACATCCTGCAAGAAATCTTTAGAGTCGAATGTAAAAATATAGGCGTCGTGTAGAACGGCTCCAACGCGTGTGACTGTCTGATCGATACTTTTAAATGATAACATGTATTCATTGAGATATTTGAGAAGACGGTGAAGTTGGTGTGAAGTGTTGAGTGTAGTGTGAGCGGCCGTCCGCCTGTTCGAAGGTACGGTGTTCCGTGCGAAGCGGTTAGCGGTGAGTATTACTTATCTAATATTGATTACAGTATTTTCGATAAGGTTGGCGGGATTTGATCAGAACCGATAACTGTCGTTTGCGATTTGAGTGAGAACTCCCTGTATTGCAGCCAGGAACATTAAGAAATGTTTACCGTCGATCCGGCATTCGGCCTCCGAGAGATAGTATCTTCATATCTCCAACTATAAATAGATGCTTATTATCACAAAACATCGCTTGTTTACTTTGCGAGATAATAGAAACGATAAAACATAATGCCACCTGATAGTTCGCAAAATATTCACGAAGGTAATCATATCATCGGAGCATATAATACAATGTTTTAATTAAACACAATTTACGTGTTCCCAATAAGTAGAAGCCATAAAACTTTATTCATATAATGTATATTAAAAGAACGCTACTACAAATGTTAGAAAAGCTTTCCGAGAATCTTAGCTATGTTTCCTGAACACTTGCTTTATGTGTATGTGCTCATCATAGTTTTCCTGAATTGTTATACATAAAATATACGTTATAGTGCTATTTGTGAAGTTCATATAATGGCTTGTTTGGATCTGTATGTCGTTAATTAATTTAATGTTTCTGCTCTTAGTGTTAGATATTCGTAAAGTGATGTGAGGCAATGTGTCGACGGTTGTTGTTTATAAAACTACCCGCTTTTCTCACATCTCAAACGGTAAAGAACCTCAGATTACATATGCTAATATATAATATATGAGGACGAGCCATATAAAGTGTTTATGTGGAACCGGACGCGTTCAACAAATAAATAAACAAGAGTGTATGCGTTGAGTGTAGTATGTACAGGAGCAGTGCAACGTACTCGCCACCTGAAGCTACTAGCCATGCACTTTCTCATTTGCAAGTCGAAAATAACCAGCCACCGTCCGTTGACTCACGCCTTTATTTATTACGGACACTTTCCTCACCACGCCACCACCTACCGCCTACCACCTAACACTCAATCGATCATATACGGTTACACCAAATAATCGCATTCATTTAAATTAAAGCTTTAAATCTGTTAAAATCTTCGCCCGCCTTTTCACGTCATAAAAAGCCACTCCAGTGACGTCGCGTTACATTTAAAAATGAATGTTGTAATTTTATCAGACGATAAACCAGAATAAAATAAATCTGAATCGTAATAAAGTGGATTATAAGTTAAGATGCATGTTATATCATAAGGACATAGTAGCTATTAGATGAGTTGGTATATTAAACCAAGGAGTAAAGAAATAAAAACGTAACAGTTCCGTGTCTGTAACATCAGAGTAATTAAAATCAAATATCGAGGTACAATGTAAATTATCCGCGGTAGATCGCTCCTCCCGTACCTTCTACCGTCCCATCACTGCACACACACAGACACACACACACACACACACACACACACACACCGTAAACAAACCCACAGGGCTGAGCTAACACTGTTTCTCATTTCCTAACACCTACTAATTACAGGAGGAACGCATTAAACATATTTAGTGCTTATTTGAACGGATATAAAGCCAGTTGAATGACCGACGGACCAGCAGTATGGGACTCGCTTTCGGCCTGGTGCGTTCTCTTCTCTCCTGTATCATGTATGGGGCCATTTACAAATTTGTAGTCGCATAACTTCACTGTCGGATTACACGGCGTTTTTCATTTGCATTCATTGTGTCAACTGTACGGTGAGAGCTCGGAGCCACTCTCCTCTTCATAAACAATATTGTGACATTTTAAACAGCGAATAAACAACATCCGATCTATAAACGATACTAGTTAGAACAGTAATCATACACCATGTTGTACATCACATTAACACCAAGCCCGTCTAAACACCGACTTACTGAAAGCTTCGTATATTGTTTAAGTATAAGTTTGAATAGGACTGCAGCTACTTGGTTACTTTCAAGGTTAATTCTAAGCAAGAAAAAACCTTAAAATTGTATAAAGATTGCATAAACAATGCGAATGTACGACGGAGGTGAAATTAAACATTTTAAAACAATGACTCGTCTAGAGAAAACAAAAACACAGACAGACATTATTCATGCAGAAGTTGGGAAGTGATTAATACAAAATACGAAACTAGTTTCGTAACGTGAAGTTTAATATTAAAATGTACATAATGTAACCTTCCGTTAACTCGCGTGTCCGCGTACAAAAACGTAGGTTCGTTGTGATGCTAATGACATAAATATGAAAAAATCAGAAAAACAGCACGTAACGGTCCGTGATGTATGGATGTTTGTTTATGGAGAGCACTGGACACCGGCGAAGCGGCTCACGGACATTATTAGATTATTAATAGCCATTACACCGGCTCCTGACGCGACGACCCACGAAGAAAGCTTTGGATATTTACGACCGTTTATATAACAGCGCTAGTATATATAAAGATATAACATGTAGTACATACGGTTCCTCATGTACTGAATGAACAGTAACCTTGTCCATCAGTGTCGCTCGCACGGCCACTCGGCCACCCAGCGTCGAGTGCGCACGGGAGACCCACTCGCCGCGCCCACGACATTTGAATTAACATTTTTGACACTTCACGAGTGATTTATGATATTGGTACTATTATGTTAAGTAGCTGTGTCAATTTTAAACATGAATTATTTATAACTCCGTGGTATTTACACTCACGATGTTTACCTAATGTCATAGGGCGGACATTTAAATATGAAATATATATAATGATGAACACAATCGAGGCGCCGGCATACAAACGGTTTGTTTTATATACAGGAGTGTGCGAGTCGCAACACGTGTTACTGTTTATATCACACGCTGCTCTCCTCTCAATAAACTATCCACCAGTTTAATACAGACGTTGAATTCATAACATTACGACGACGGGAATATGTTACGACCGATTCAATCGATGTTTTGATACACTCGATATCAAAACGAACAGCCTGCAAACTTTTACATGAAAAGTATTTAACGAAGATAATCTCAAAAGGGTTCGAAATAAACGGTCTCACGTAATATATTTATTATCAATCATAATATGATATGTAAGAAGCTTACTTTGTTTTAGACTATAGACACTCGTCGATAGCTGGGCATCTACTATCACCGCTCTGTGGATATTACAATGTGTACTATAAATGAACGTAAACTGGAACAAATGATTAATTTATAACTATATGAGCACTAGGAGTATCGTTTAATACCTTCCGACACATGTATGTATGCAGTGAGCGACATTTGTTATAATTTTTGCGAGTTTTCGAGCAACAGTAACATAGAAATGTTATAATATGGGTTATCTGCGAGACGATATCAATAAATGATGAAGTTAATGCGATAGCGTCGTGATTAACCCGCGGGCCATCGATCACCGATACGATATCTCCAGAGATGCCTTACATGTGTCGCAGACACTCCAGCGACTGAACAGCGACACGCGGACGACGCGCCTTCGCATTCAGCATAAATATAAGACACATTTCATTGACGACGTACAATAGCTGTCCAGTGTGAGGCGCGTGAAGTGAAGGCGATTTATATGATTGTGGTATGTGATAACACTATCAGACGTTATCACGAACACCCGCCACGACTCCCGACACTCGCCGCTGTGCGCTCTGTTTG
Organism: Danaus plexippus; assembly: GCF_018135715.1. Taxonomy (NCBI): domain Eukaryota; kingdom Metazoa; phylum Arthropoda; class Insecta; order Lepidoptera; family Nymphalidae; genus Danaus; species Danaus plexippus. The sequence continues at coordinate 269,397 of NC_083545.1, forward strand.
CGTTATAAACACTTCGATGAAGCTCGTCTTGTAGCATGTAGTGGACAAACATTGTAATCTATTCCATTCCGTATCTCCCGCTACCGTTTCTTACGATGCGTATTGTGCCGCCTGTTTGCTTGAACATTATATAGAGATATCTGTGCTTCTGTTTGATGATCGCCCGAACAATCGCCTCGTTCAAATCCGTAGCTAAATGTTTTAATAGCTTCACTGTTTGTAGTTTACATCGAACCGTACGATTCCCCGCTTCGATCCGTTCCTTTGGTTGGGGTCCTCGCAGTCCTCTGTAACGGCACCGCGGCACCCCAACGCCGTCGCCTTCCCTTACACCATTAATATCATTCTTAGTCCTTTTGACCCTCACTATTTATAATAGCGGGAGCTCTGTCAGTCATTTCGAGAGCGTTTTTCATTTCATTATATTGCTATATTAATTGGTTCTATTTGCCGGGGCCATGTCCGTCAACTCTGATACATTCACATTTCACAGCTCAGAGGCGGTGTGGCTTCGAGTGCGTGCCGTATTTTTAGTCGAATTATTCTCTCCTCGTCCGTCAATAGAGCTCCGATTGTGTAATGACGTTCCAATATTCATTTCAACAATGCGCCCGGTAACGAGCGAAATGAAGCACGTAGGTACATCACACCGACCGGCCGACGGTTCCATTTACTCCGGCGATAAATTCCCATTGAAATTTAGCGAGTTCCTCTTTTATAAATATCGTTGCACACGTGGTATTTTAGACCGCCATTAGCTGAGATGCGACCTGCGGTGGATACCGAAAGCACCCCAAGGTGTCCCGGCGGAGGGACTATAATCGTTTGCGGTGCGATATGCCAGATCGATTATTTGAACAAACAAGCCGGTAATAAATCATCCGCTCCCGGTTACCTGCGGCCTGCGGACGATCGATACTAAAAAAGGGCCCCCGTTTTGAAACAAAAGGGAGTGACATTTCTAGCGACGCCGTTTGCCCTAACTTCGTGTAAACACCACTTGACCGTTCGCAGCATTACGGGTCACATATCATTAATTAATTTTATACTCCGACAGACCTTAAACGGCACGAAAAATTTAAAATGGCGATACGTTATTATTAAAGGAATCGATTTCTTGGGAATGGTTGTTAATAAAAAAAACGAATGTGCCCGAGTTGTCTGAGCGCCAAAAATAAAGTGTCACTGACACCTGAGATGCCGCGGAAATAATGAACAAAAAGTATCCGTGATCAAAACGACTCACACTTCCAGATAACGAATATTATAGTCTTTAAAATTAACAAAACATTTTATATAAGATGCCATAATGACGGGGACAGTCTTTTATGACATGTCAGTGTTTTTAATCCATCGTTTCGGGTGTCGCGTGTAGGAGGCGGCGGACACCTGACTATATTTTAAATAGACTCGAGATCCAACCAGAGATAACTCGGAGACGTATCGACGTGGCTGACATTTTTTATTGGAGACCTTTTTTTTCGTCTACCAATAATAACAATGACATTTATAAATTGTTTTACAGAATTCTACTAACAAATGTACATTCTTAAAACAAAGAGCTGGTGATTCTAAAGGTCTGCTATTAGTTTTGTAATTTTTATGATTTTAACAAAGAACAGAAATCTCAGAGGGTCGTTTGTTTTGTAATAAATGATTGTCGTTTTTGAATATCAGTCGGCGGCTAACTGTCGAGTCTCGGCGGTAGTCGTTCACGGCGATCCGTGGAGCGCAATGTTTTACAACTTGCGAGTCGTTTTCAATATTCCCATTAAAATGATAGCCGCGGACGTAATAATAAATATAACTGGGATTGCTCCGGCAGAGACGATAAATCATAAAATAAATATCCGCTAAAAATAGCTTAGTAATGTGTTCGACGTGAGCGAATATATGAACATGAACATAAATGTTAGGTCATTAGACTGCTCGGGCCGAGCCCGTGTGTGTGCGACACGCGGAAAATTGTTTGCTCAAGAGCCGTCCATCGATCCAGACGATACGAGACAATATGACTATGATTCCTGATGACGAGCCGGTATGAGAACTAAAGAATATGTTACATCAGATCGACCTTCCACCGCGACCTTAATGACTTCTAATCATATACATAGTTCCATTGATGATGAAGCTGACGAGCGACTCGCGTACAGTGACTTGTGTGTGTACAATCGACTCGTCTCACAAACACTGGATACTACAAATCCTGTATTGATATGAAGACATGAAGCCCCTTGTTATATTCACGAGGCACATTTCCACCGCGGCCGCTCCGTACGCGATGTTAATCACGTACCGAATAATACGTAATTAATCAAGAATAGCCGCGTGAGTCACAGGCCGCATGCCGTACACGGGATTGTTTCTATATATTGAATAAACATAATGCGCTATTAAATAACAATATTTCAGATTCGTAAGCCTGTCGTTAGAAAGAAAGAATTCTTGAAAAACGTGACACAAATACCACCGGAGAGATCTGCGCTATTGACCGCAAACTAAGATTTTTTTGTCGCCAAAATCTTGCTGCTTTAAATGACAATACTTATGTCCTATTCAATGAAACATGTTCCGGTTTTTAACTTTAAACCTTCTGCATATATTGAGGACGACTGTGTGTATGCGTGTAGACATAGGCGTAACAATCCGATCATGAAATCGCTTATATTAATACGGTGAAGGTGTGTGGAAAGACAGGTGACAAAAACTGTATTAATAATATGATTCGAATGTAAGTTTTGAAAACATAATTCATATTGAAGTAATATATAGTGAGGTATTCAGAAAGTGAAGAGCGATCCAGTTCCAGTGGTTGTTTGCGACGCAGATACTGGAATGTCTGATAGAGGAAAGGGAGCACCGACCATAAAGCGACTCCTGACGTTACGAGCTACGACCGGCGAGCATTCCTGTAGAGAAAGATCGTCTGCGAACGTTATAAAAATTATTGAACAACAAATAATGTACACTATTGGGTCTTTCAAGCGTTACACACATTTTAATATTGTGAACCGACATTGTAAGTATACAGGAGCCCTCAAAGCACTCCGCCTATCGAAGAAGTCGTGAAGCTCTGAAACGAGACCATAAAACGAAATATGCAAGATGTTTAGTTCAACTCGTTTATGTGAAGATATACAGAACTTACCGCAAAAACAGGAAGTTGCGTAAACTGTGGACCGGCACGCAACAATCAAACCTAGAGTTACTTGTATCACGCATGTTGAACCTATTCCACCCCAATGACAGGGAAATTCTGGTGAGTAAGCGGACTGGTTTACAAACGAGATTTTATTACGTATCAAGATGGTAGTCGATCGACTTTAAACGTTATAACACTATATAAATCTGTATCACGCAACAATATATTTCAATACAACACGGAATTAGTCGATAAGTCTGATCTGATAGTGATCGTATAGTAGTAATCGTGTTGAACAAACATTCACCCGTTACATGTTTCCAGAAGTATCTATAACAAGCGTCTTATCATGTTTCGGAAGTAGTTGTTGAACACCTATTTTATCGGTTATGTTAAGGAGTCTGGTCGTCGGAGCGCGGATCGCTTGCTTACACTTATTTTTGTGTCCAGTAGAAATTTGTCATTTGAAATCTGCAAACATAGGTTTTCAACTATTTTGCCTATCAAAATTATTCTAAGTAAACACTAAGCAAGTAAATTGTATCAAAATGTATTATAAAATTTATTTTTAAACGCAGATTAAGCTTGTACGTTGAATCCATTGGAACTTCAAAATATACCTTCGCACTAGGTATATAAAAACCACTGACGAATGAAAAATGATCAAAGTCGTCACATTAATTAATAGTACTCATATACTATGAGAGAGTACATAACATATTAAATGCTTTATAACCATCGCAACGTTATAAAACCATTAGTGTATATTTCCAATATTATTATTTAAAAATAGTGTCGGACTCGCTCGCCTTTTCATCGATATCGGAACAATGGAGCTTCCATGTGAGCTGAACAGCCAACTCCGAAGCGAGCGTGCGACACGTACCAGCAATAAAATCTCGCAAAACCAACGCCTATTACTATTTCCACTAAACGAGAATAAACTACGGTCCGAGTAGATAGATGCGGTCCGAGTAGCAGCGGGAGAGCGCGTTTAGATACTTACCTTTACATTTGATTGATATTAAAATAAAAACAGAATTATAAAAACCTCAAACAGTCCCAGGTCACCTTCTGAACTGTACTGAACTGTGTTTATAATGCACCTTATCTCGATAGTGTTCAGCAACATGACGTCACCGTGCTTATCTCTGGACAGCTCGCAAGTCAATCTGATTCTTATATAAAACTTACCAAAACTAAGTGACATTCATCACTTATCTCTTTCAATTATCTTGTTATGTAAGTAATGTTATGTGGAGATTAACATTTTTTTACCGTTCACTCATAACATAGTCGTAAAGCGCTGACATTTAAATTATCCTTTTTAAGAGACACGGTCTGCCAAAAACATACAATTTCCATTGTTTTAAAATAGACACGACGTAACAATCTCTGTACAAATAATTGTTTTCTTAATATTAACTTAAATAATTCACCGTCTCGAGCCAGGATGGGATAGTTACTAATATAAATTAAAAAACAACCAAAGGTTATATAACTGAGATTGCAACTTGGAGTCCTGCCCCTGCCAATTAATTTTTTCATTCTTTATTTTCTAATACAGATTGTTATTTAACTATAAGCCCAACTTTGCCTTAATCTTGAAAACAATAACACGAACTGTACAAATATGTTGACTTTATTTAACCGAGGGAATGTTCGCGGTTGATAAATACAATAGAACGCTTATCTTGCATATCTTGCAACTTGCTATTCCTGCAAATATGTTCTGCTGATATATATAAATGACGCGAGACACATTTCATGACCGTATATAGTGAGGGAAGCATCGCCTCGATAACTCGGACGGCGTCTTATTCGATAATTTAGGCGCTTAACATGTGTATGTTATTGTACTATAAACACATCACTATATTCATGAATTTCAAGTTTATGAACTATTATCGTTGGATCTTTAAATATTGCTTGAAGAAGAAAATATTTCATTAATATGAGTAATATGTTATGTATATATTGTACTGAGGAATTTGTTTTATAATCGACTATCAAAAAATAACGCATTTTAAGAAAGTTAACGAGTTTCAAATGACAATGTAAAACTCGCTCACTTAAATGTTTCAGTATTAGTAAGTATATTCGTTATGTGATTTAAATATCGAGCTTTTGTAGACGTAACGATCCGTAAGCAATATAATAATGTTAGGAGATAATATGTTTCATCATACAGAAAATATATTTTATCACCGCTGAGAGACAGGCCACACGGATGTTTACGACTTAGGTAGTACAGGCGCAGCGAGTTTTACAATTAAAAGCATTGTTTATTATGCGAGCGTCGATATGGTCCCCGCCGTGCCATTCAGAACACGAGCAGAGCAACTACAGCCAACATTTACTGACTGGAAGATGTGACAGTCCGCATCATGTTCAGAAACTTATAAACTGTTCATTCACATCGAAATAGTAAATTATGGGACACTTAAAACTCACGAGATATAAAAAAAATGTCAATTTTAAACTAATAAGTTGAAAACGGTAAAGTTTTTTCGGTAAACTTAGATCTGAAAAATGAAACGAGCTATTTGAACCACGTGTCGATACAACGTCGTTAAAAGAGCATTAACTTGGGTGTCTACAGCGAACGGCGAAGGTTGGGACAGAACTATAAATGTTTAAAATGTGCATTTCCTTTGAAGGAGGATTCACAGCGCGTTCAGCGGCGCGGTACTACAGCCGTACTTATTGCTGCTACAGCACTCGGTACGGAAAAACTATTGCTTTACAATGTTATGCGATTACGACTGTCTGAAAAACGGCTCAGGTATCGACTATTAGAATGTGCAATGACTGCTACATATATAAAATTACACATAACTTATACGTTCAAAGAAGAAAATATTAAATATCAATAAAAATGCGATCGAGCTACCGACCAGAGACACGGACAGACGAACCTGTCTCATGTCTCCACGAACCGACTCCTTATAAGCATCATGCATACGGCGTGTGCTCAGTTCCTCAACATCGCGAATTATGTAATGATGTCAGTTGCGTCGTAACCACACCGCATAGAGTTTATTATTCGACGAAAAGTATTTTTTAACCGAGTCCGCCGTGCGCGCTAATCGTCCGGCTATATTTACTGGCACACGGACAGCTAAAATAAATAATTTAAGTTAAACTAAACTGATTTGATTGGGTTCAATGAACCTGCAACAGAAGTGCGTGCCAGCTTTCTTTGTTCGCTTCCACCATTTAAATATGTTTAAGAAATTGTCGAAAGCTAAGGACTGTAAGATGAATGTAACAACGACCATTATAAAACGAAATGTAATTTAGACATACGCTCATGTAAAGCTCGATTCAGTTGCGCAATTCATTTATAAATCTATTAAAATTAAAGTTATATATTTACGTGATGATTGTTTCAGATGCGGTTAAACTAGTGAATATGATGTGGCGTGTGGTGTCGCTGGTGCTGGTGCTGGCGGGGGCGGAGGCTCTCCAGCCGCGCTGCGAGGAGATTACTATACCCATGTGTAGGGGCATCGGATACAATCTTACGTCTTTCCCTAATGCTCTCGACCACGACACACAAGACGAAGCCGGCCTAGAGGTACCGTGATAATTCACAATTATACGAGAACATGTCCTAAAAGCCGGTTTTTCGCATTACAATAATAATTTAATTTTTCTAGGTCCATCAATATTGGCCGCTGGTGGAGATAAAATGTTCAGCCGACCTGAAGTTCTTCCTGTGTTCCGTGTATACTCCGATATGTATAGAAGACTACGCCAAGCCTCTGCCGGCATGTCGCAGTGTCTGCGAGCGTGCGCGGGCGGGCTGCGCACCTCTCATGCAGAAATACGGCTTCCAGTGGCCCGAGCGTATGGCGTGCGAGAAGCTACCGCGTCTCGGGGACTCCGAGCACCTGTGTATGGAGGAACCGGACCGCGCACAGGAACCCGAACCGCCGCGCCCCCCGCCGCGCCGTCCATACAAAAACTGCAAGGATCCAAAAAACTGCGAAAGCGGCCCGGCTGCGAGCCCGGGCGAGGCGGGCGGCGACGAGTGCGCGTGCGCATGCCGGCCGCCCCTCGTCAGCGTGCGCGCGCTGCACAACGCCAGCGCCACGGCGGCCGGCGTGCCCGGCTGCGCGCTGCCGTGCCGCGGGGCCTTCTTCACAAGGGAGGAGAAGGAGTTCGCGGCCGTGTGGGTCGCGCTGTGGGGCGGTCTGTGCGCCGCCTCCACACTCATGACGCTCACCACCTTCCTCATTGACTCGCAGCGGTTCAAGTACCCCGAGCGGCCGATCGTGTACCTCTCCGCCTGTTACTTTATGGTGGCCCTCGGGTACCTGGCACGGCTCGTCATCGGCCACGACGAGGTGGCCTGCGACGGCGCTCTCCTTAAGACCTCCTCCAACGGCCCCAGCGCCTGCACGCTGGTGTTCATTCTGGTTTACTTTTTCGGCATGGCGTCCTCTATCTGGTGGGTGGTGTTGTCGTTTGCGTGGTTTCTAGCGGCGGGTCTCAAGTGGGGCAACGAGGCGATCGCCGGTCACGCTCAGTACTACCACTTGGCAGCGTGGCTCGTGCCGGCCGCTAAGACCGTGGTGGTGCTGCTCGCGGGAGCCGTGGACGGAGACCCCGTGGCCGGCGTGTGCTACGTCGGCAACACCTCCTCCGAGAACCTCAAGAAGTACGTGCTGGCGCCGCTCGTGGTGTACTTCGCATTAGGCGCCACGTTCCTGTTGGCCGGTTTCGTGTCGCTGTTCCGCATCCGCTCCGTGATCAAGCGGCAGGGCGGCATCGGCGCCGGCTCGAAAGCTGACAAACTCGAGAAATTGATGATCCGCATCGGCGTCTTCAGCGTGCTGTACGCGGTGCCGGCCGGCGTCGTGATAGGCTGCCTCGCCTACGAGGCGGAGGGTCGCGAGGCATGGCTGCGGCGCGTGGCGTGCGGAGCCTCGTGTGGACCGCGTCCTCTCTACTCAGCGCTCATGCTCAAATACTTCATGGCGCTGGCGGTGGGCATCACGTCCGGAGTCTGGATCTGGTCCGGCAAGACGCTGGAGTCGTGGCGACGAGTGTGGCGCGGCGGGAGGGCTCCTCCCCCCGCACACCGCGCGCTCGTGAAGGGGGCCGTGTGACGAGCCCCCGCGGGGCCGGCCGCCCCGCCAGCACCCCCCCTGCCGCCCGCGCCGCCGACCCTGCCCGCGCCGCCCCCGAGCCTGCCGCCGCCGGCCAGCCTGCCGTCTCTGCCCGCCACCGCTCCCTCGGCTCGCTCGCAGCAGCCGCTCTCGGACTACGGACCGGTCTAGACACGACTCGACCCCTTGAGATGTCCTCCCCGAGATGCTAACTCTCGCGGCGCGTCGATGTAAACAGTGGAATCACTTTGCGGCTCATGTAACTGTTCGAGTGAGAATTCCTTGCCTATTTAAGTGTATACCATGTGAAGACAGTTGAACCCGGTGTGAATCGCAGACTCCCGCACGGTGGCGAGCGGCCCCGTGCCGGTCGACGTGAGTGTGGACTGTGGATACCTTTATATTGTATGAATGTAACATGTGATAGATAGTAAGGAGCGCCGCGGCGGAGTGGACCGCGGACCGTGGAGACGGCCGCCGCGAACCGCTCTTTCTTATATACGTAATAGTTCTTAAGTACGGCGGTGGCGTCCGAACCCGCATCGCTTCTCGAAAATTATAAACCGGTAGATAGTCTACCCTATAAGCTTATAAGCGAAACTATTTTAGAGTTAAAATCAATATTTCCATGTCTAGATCGCTTTTACACGGAAGAGTGCCATCTAATGTCTGCTCCTGGGACTAACGTGAACCAAAAGGGTCAATTTCCAAAGAACTGTCCTCCGCGCGGAAGGAGACATTAGGTGGCATTTATCTGATTAGCACAATGTCCGAGCTGCCGGTGAGAACGGAATCAAACATTCAAAGAAACGGCCTTCATACACAGAGCCGATTGACACTTCTATTAAAACTGCCTTCTTGAAAGTTATCATACCAAATTATGTTTATGATTCTTTGTCTTAAATACTTTTTTGGCGGCAGTTTTGAAAGGACCGAACTCGTTGATTTATATAAATTCCATCGTAAAATGTTAATTTTATTATTAAACCTCAAAATAAGATGTCGATATAGTAAGGTTAGTTTTAAAACACTAAGTCACCCCTGTAAATAACATTAGTGAGAGATAATGGTTATGACTCATGTTTGTAAATTAAGACCACGTCAATAATTAATATCGTATCGTTTAGATCTTGTAAGAATCGCCATTTCTCTATGTCAGTACCTTAAATGGCCGACAGATGGAGTAGTTCGAGCTAGTGACGCCATCTATGAGCTAATAGTAATAACTAACACTGCCATCTCTTATTTAGTAGTAGTACTAATTTCCATGTGATGGTGGGTAGGAATATTTGACGTTGCGTGTGAAGTGCAATAATTTTGTATCTTTCTATATTAATGTAAAGTAAACGAGAAGTGGGATGTTCATGTATACACGGACACCGCAGCCGATAAATCATCATGTAATTTATTTTATTCCTAACTGTAGATAAATAAAGTGACTTTTTTAATGTATCTTTTTATTTGTTTGCTTGCCATCCTGTTTTAAAAATGATGTTCTTCTAAAAAATCGATGGAGTGTAATTTCTTTGGTTGATTTCATAATAAGAATATAAAGATGCTAGTTTTACCAATAATGCTTAAATCGAAAAATGTTAACTCATAGAACGCTTCTTCTTTATTACATAAGCAATACAAAGGCATTTAAATTTATATAAACATAAGGGAACAATAATCATCATCGGAGAGGACAAAGTATTAGTCCTAAACACAAATTATAATAGGAGTTGTCAAATCCAATCGCCATCATCAGTTACAACCCCGACCCCGACTCCACCTTAGTACTCAGGAGGCGAAGTTTTGGTGATATTAATATAAACCACCACACCACAACAAACAGCAGCCACTGAACACTACCAAACCTCTTATAGTTCCGTGCGCCATTAACAAGGACGGAGGAATTGTAATTTGATAAAATAAAACTATTACATTCGTTCCTTAAATATACAAAAGAAAAGTAATAAACGAACACTTGGTAGATTTTATTTCCATCCAATAGCAACGTTTAAAGCATGCGTAAAACTGATCGAAATTTTTGGAATACATATTTTAACATTATTAAATTGTGTTGCAAAAAGGCGAGACCAAGATGAAACAGCTTGTACTATGAAAGAATGTAAAATAAGGTTTTTCTCACATTTGTAGAGTAAAAATATGGAGATTCGAAACGTTATTATGTTTTGTCAGGGCTACCAGTGTGATCTCAGGTCGGAAATGGTAGTATTAGTTATTGTTCCTTTAAAGTAAACTCCTATCTATCGAAATTACCAACGAAAATTGAAATTTCATTTGCAACTAAAAGAAAGATTACTAGGCAGTCGCTTCATAAAGCCAGGCCATGGCCCTGGGTGAGAAATTGATCATAGCTTAATTAAGAAACCATTGAAGACTAGGAGGAAAACCACAATTGTTCACTATAAGAAATCCGCGCATTCTCAATTATGCTATAAACCTAAAGAAAATGTAACCGAACCAAACACAATCGGTCAAGACATGAAATAAATATACTTTATCACATTCTAATCAAACAGTTACATTTAGGATCAAACTCTATCGGAAGGACCAATTTATTTATCCAAACCAGAAAGCTCCACTGCCAGAGAAGTGAGCAGAGGTTTTTGAGAAACAACCATCACACAACACACAAAGCGTTCCCCTCTTCTCAAACAATAACGCATTCTAATACTGTAATGTACGAGGATTTGGGTATGAAAAACTGTTAAAGTCCCGTCTGTGGTGTGCTGATAAAAACATGGACTGAGCATACGGTTTTTATTTATTTCAATGCTTACTTAAAATTTCGGTAAATGAAGCACTCTGTAGAGCGATGCACAAAATAACCTTGCTTAGTGTGACGTCATTATGTGTGCGTCACTGGAAACGAATAACAATTAAATTAAAATTTCGTTAATTTTTTATTAGGTAATATAAATTGACAGTTGTATTTATTTCTGTTCGTTATAACTCCAGTGAATCATTTCCGACCAATAGGTCCTGCCAATGCTCCTACTACGAATGTGATTCGATATTTTCAATGCTGTGGTCGCACACGATTCCCTGGGCGATTAAGTCAGCAGTGCCCAATACCTCGCAGTCTAGTCTTAAAAGGAGAAGGAAGTGTTCCAGAAGCTCATCGTCTATACCCACGAGGCCGACCCGGGCAGTCTGAATTGGAATCTTATATCATTTTTATAGAAAAATTAATATAAAATCATATAAATTACTTGACTATTTTCATCCTCTCATGTCTCTCGGCATATTTTTTATCTTCAATAGAATCAAACGTTGTAACTGATTAAGTTGAGCTCGTCGTAGTCTGTTGTACTCTCGTTCCTTACGTCCTGTCTCCGTTAAGATGTAACGAACACTGCAAAGTTCAAGTTCCTAACGTCTCAGACAACGTTTTTAATCAACCAGGAGAACTCCAGTTCATACAAACGATGTCAGAAGATATTTCTGGTAACGACAGACCGTTAATATTAAAATACTTTTGCGATTACTACAAGTTATAAGACTGTTATTACTTTACTCACCACCTTAAAATTAATGTCCCTGGTCTACTAATATTAAGATTTCCATTAGGTTATGTTCACATACATTTTCAACCCCTGACGTAAAAGGAGGGGTGTCATAAGTTTAACGTCGATGTTAGTTTGCCCCATGGTAGTTGGTAACCCTCAAAGGGATGGAGCGATTTCAATACAGTTCATATCACGTGAAAGCTAGTTTCCTTCCCTTGCTTCTTAGCTATGTTTGTTTAATGTCGCACCAAAAGCATAACAGCATCAGCTCTTTTTAAAATAATGTATGGCATTTTTGAAGTTTGAAAATTCGATGAAGTGCTTCACTCGTGCCACTGTGATCGTTAAAAGGAGCAAGGTGCACAATGTTTCTTATATTTCTATATTCATATTTTCAGAATATTCGCTCAGTTTACTGGATACAAAAGTAATATAACTTTGTAATGACAGACTTTATTCAGAGCACCGCAGGTTCAGAGCATTTGATTTTTTTATTATACTTAGATAATATTTTTTTAAGCACTTAAATATATATTTGAAATCTAAATCTAAAACTGCCACGCAGGAAACCAAGTCTAAAGCTAATTGCTTTGCTTTTATTCGTAGGATAATCTTAAGACATTACTATCATCTTAGAGAGAACCGTCTCTCCATAACAACTATGGAAAACTAAATAAGAGTCACTGGTCGCCAAGTGGTGAAGGTCTCCAGGGCATGAGTTCTAATATATACCTAAAAAATGTTACTTTGATTATTTTTCCTATATACAGACATTAATCCAAAATCAATAGCAACTTTGTGGCCAATGTACATTTTGGACCCCTCCTGAATATTTTGCAAATTTGGTCTCACTTATTTTCGTAATGTTTCTCGTATTTCATTAATATTAGTGGTTATCCGTTTGGGATAACAATTTTTTAAAAGCTTGTAATAAGATCATACCTCTTTCGAAATTTGGCTCTGATGGCCTTTTAGATTTTGAAGATTAACAACACTGATGGTTTGTGTTCCAGAAGTGGCAGACATGTACAAAACATACAATATGACGCCCTAATCAATCGAATGCTTTGGACGGTGCGGTGTTCCTTGGACCGAATATTTTATGAGATTGAAATGTAGGCATTGCTAGTTAAAACACAATTGATATTAAGGGTTTATTCTTTTTAATTAAAAAAAAATTGTTTCATATAGTGCACAATATTTAGTGTACTGCAATGATAATGTATTTTTGGCAATAAACATTAAATAAAATTAAAGAAAACTCAGTCTGTAAAATTTTATTAAAAGGTGTATAGGCTATTTACAAAATATTTATTTGATATAAAAAGGAAACGATGACAAGAAAATCATTACATTCATATCATTACCGTTAATGAGAATCTTTAAAAATTATAAAATAAACTCTGCAGTTTAAAAGCTAGATGGCGTAACGTGTCGCAAAAATACTCATTTTAAATACATATTATTGAAGCCCCTCGCGCTTCCGCTGTCTTTCCAGTATCCAGAGCAGTAAGCAAACTACATTATTTAACAACCGACTGACTCATATCACAATAAATTACGTATATTGCTTACCAATAATGGACAGATAGTTTATACATAGACTTACATTACAGTCAAAATATTCATTAAACTAACCGCTTCTTAATGTATTATTCATCTGTGTACAGTTTATTCAAACGATGCCTGCACTTTATTGTATATTTAAACTAATGCGTAATTACTAACTTTAAACTACAGCCGTTGATGTTTTTTTTTAATTTACATACAAACAGAACAAATGATTGTCGAGTAACGGCCATAAGCACGTTTTAAAGTAATTATCGTGTTGTATCACTATTAAGTAATTATTAGAACTATTAGGCATTTCCTTTATGATTTATGTCTGTCTTAAATACGTCACAGACTAAAGGACTCGACGAGACCACTACAAATATAGCAGTCAATATAGTCTAGCTTTAGAAGGGCGTCGCTTATCAATTCATATAAAAAAATATGTAAGCACGAAAATGACAATCAGTATTCACGGGTTTTTGCAACACGAGATATGAAACGGGTCATATTCGTTCACACTTTCATAAAACGTAACGTGGACATAAATAATCATGATTCAAACTTACCTTACAATATACAAGTATTTAAATACATTGACATTAACGACGCTTTGTTAAATAAAATAACAACAGTAATAAATCAGATAATAAAAACGAACCTAGATTATAAACATATTCAGTATGCTACAAGTTTTTATTAAACAGCCAAGACAATATTGACGTAATTTTATATTATCTATGTGTATAGTGACGCACACCATTTGTTATATTCTGTGGCCGGAGTTTTCTCAGCTGGTAACATTACAGTGCGAGTAGTACATGTGTGTGTAGGTGTCTATATCGTTCAGGTTGTGTATGTGTGTGTGTGTATTGTGTACGTGCGGGTGTGTGTCCGCGTGTTGACAGTACAGTCCCTGTTGATGGAACTCACCTTCATATTTCGGTAGCTCCTGTGGCGGCTGACTCTGGCAGTAATATATAATGTATTAGTGCTAGTATTATTCACGGGCACGCTTCATAGTCGGAACCATTAATGTGTTTTTTAAGAACATTTTACATGTATACCTGTAGCGTCTGATATTTGCATCGTTTGAAGCGACCGTACAGGGACGAGTACGGTAGGTTGTAATGTATGGCTGCCTGGTTGATGGACATCTGACCCACTCTGGAATAGTTTTAATACATTTTTAATGTTTAATTATTATTATATAACTATGTGTATGTTCATTATAGTAACACTAACCGGACAGCTTCTAACGCCTCGCCCATGGCGTCCTCGGACCACGGCGTCGGGTTAGACCGGGACAGCTCGATACCTTCTCTCTTACACCTTCCGTATAGAGTACCTGGAAACGGTCAAGAATCTTTGATGAACTTGGAATATATCGAAGGTGTTCCTTCTCCACAGTCTATGTCCGGGGCGTCGCCCTACCGGTGGGTATGCCGTAGGTGGCGGCGGCTCTCTGCACGGAGGCGGCGCCGGCCCTGATGGCGGCCAGGGCTCGCGCCAGGTCGTCCCTCCGCCAGGCTGTGGGCGCCGCGTTGAACGGAGCGGCCAGCCGGATACCCTCACGACGAGCGATCTTATACAACGTGCTGCTGGGGATGCCTGGCGATACGAACACGGGTGATGTGACATCTCACTTGTGTGGTGATGTTATAAGAAGCGTAAAAATATGAAGTCACCGTATGCTTTGCTAGCCTTGTTGGCGGAGATAGCGCCGGCGCGTAACGCGTGTAAGGCTCCCCGTAGGTCCGCTTCGCTCCAAGACTTCGAACTGCCTTCTTTCTTGGGAGTGTCGATGCCGAGACGATGAGCTCGTTGCCATAAGGTTGTGGACGGTATCCCGTAAGTCGCAGACGCCTGAGCAAAAGTACAAAATGTAGAACAATAAAAATAAACTTATAAATACAGCAAAATTTACAAAAAATCGTGTGTAAAGTTGGTTCCAAACCTTAGTCAGGCTCATGTTATGTTTACGGAGGGCCTCTAACGCTTTGTCCATGTCTTGCTGGGTCCAAGTCTTTGGGCTACCGCGAACGGGCTCCGGCGCCGGACCATTGGAGTCGCTGGTGTCGTCACCACTGAGATGATGCTGTTCTACAAAAATACCTCTATTGATACTCAAATGTTAAGTAGGTTTACGATTACTAACTGTTATTAACTTACCTCCTTCCGAAGTGGGCTCATCTTTGATAGCCATGAGAGGTACGAATTCTGCTGAGTCGGCAATTTCATTAGCTGTCATCATTTGTATGTGCCTGTCTATAAGTGACGACCCCTGAAAATATTAGGTATTAAGAATAAATGAGTTGTAATTTATATGATTTAACAAGAGCCACAAACATTTGGAGACTAGAAAATATGGACAAATGGGAACACCCAGCGCAGTCGCTCAGATAACACTCATGACAACTGGAATGCGAAAGATTCGCGATTTTCGTCACCATTTTCATACATCACTAGATTTCCAGATACAGGATAGTCTGGTTAGATGAATCCCAGTAGATTATTTCCTCGTTCACAAAAATCAAAATGTATATTTACGTCACAGTAAACACTTAAGGGTAAACACTCGTTTACATATTAAAGTGTACTCATGTATCACGCCACTCCAAGACCCACTCGATGAGGTTCGCATTAAAGTATTCACGGTTTCCCCTTAATTCTAACGACTGCTATCTCCAGATTTTAAAAGCCGTTCAAAAAGCTAGAAACAAACTCGTTTCAGGTGAAATCACACTACACAAAAGCAACTGCTTGTGCTAAAACCCACAGAAAGCCGTCACTGAATCCTTTATAAGAATCCCAATTTCTTAATCGTAGACGAGCCACACGATCAATCTCATCTCAAAAACGAATGGCATTGTTCCCAACTAGGACAATATCTACCCAAAGATTGCAAGCAACACATTTAGAGCGACTCTGCTGCTAGTTTGGTTATAACACCTGAACCATTTGTTGTTGAACTAACTCCGAAAAGGGGGGAAGGGCAGTACGGAAGTTTGGTAGCAGTCACTATCTCGGGTTTCTTTTGCCGTAAACAAGGAAGCGAGCTAATAAATGGCATCGGTATCAGCTGCTCCGCTATATTAACGACAAATTCAGCAGTTCAATCATCGGACTTAAACCTTCCTCAAATATTTATTTGAAAGTTGACACCGTAAGATGATCAGATCGATACAGATGATCAGTAAGCGGCAGTACCTCATGGTGCTGTGCGGGTTCGAGCGTGGCCAGCGAGGTCCGTGAGGGTGCTGGTGAGGCCGCGCGGACCGGTGTGGCGGCAGGCCCCGCCGGCGCCGGCGCCAGCTCCTCCAACGAACCCTTGTTGTCATACAATTCACATGTAGCTCTTGGTCACAGTTATTTACATAGAGAGAGACAAGGATCTGCTGATGTTAAAGAGTAATAGAAGGAAAAATATTTTTCCCTTAATAACGACCACATTACGGAAACTAATTTTACAAGAAATCAAATATAAAACGAATAAATTTAATAAACGATGTAATTTAAATAAATTATTGAATATACAAGTCTTTAGCGAGATTTTATTTGTCTCGATAAACGAATAATTTTAGTAAGTTATAAATCTTACATATTCCGTTATTTAATATAATGTAATTGTTATTTAATTTTATTTCTATCTTCCACAGATCATTGTATGTTTTTTATTAACTTTCAATACAAGGATTCGTCACAGCCGTCCGTCAGTCTAAGCGATCCTTTCAATTTGATATTTGCGATAAAAAAGTCATTATTTAAATTCTAATCTATCCTGGTTTGTCATGTTTGTCATGTTGTCTGTTTTCATGTCGAAGTTTTTTGTCTAAGTGAACCTTTAAATTTTTAAGTTCTGTTATCAAGGAAGTGGTAAGAATAACTTGTCAGCTATCTTGGGCCGTCCGTCGTTATGTTCTGCTCTTCATATTACATTTATAATGACGTTATTTACCTACTTTTGCATTTTGCTTCGAATTAAGTAATTGAATAACATCTTCAAAGCATCGCATTAACTTATTTCAATGAAGTTGCAAATAAATACGGAAACGAACTTAAATTAAAATCAAACAAATAAATAAAAATTGTAGCGAAACAAACAACAGTGTTTATACCATGATAAATATATGTTAACCTTAATTTTTAGGAGACCACCAAAACAAACTAACGTGATACAAAACGACTTTTACAATATATTAGAAGTCAAATCTAGATCATAGCACTTTTTGATAGTAAAACGTAGAAAGTAAAGACGTGAGGAATGATGTCGTGCTAGTAGGGACAGCGGAATAATTAATAGTTGTTCTTTTCAAAACACACATAAAAATGAAAAAAATAATATGCGCGGAACACACGTGCGTATTCAATGTGTCGACGAAATTCTTTCCACACATGTTTGTCTGGCAAAATCCGTCCTGTTAAGTTCATAACACGCCCGTGGCAGGCCAGTATGAGACATACCAAATATCACTTAACATTCAATGTGGAATTTCTTATTTTATTTCAAAATATTTATTTAAATTGACATTTATATACGTGACGTTCGTTCAGGATTTGATAAAATAACTAACTTATTCTTCGATCTATTTAAAATAAAAAAAAACATTTCCAAGCATACAAACAAACCTGCAATTGATGTAACAGATCCGACGACCGATCTTCACAGTAGACGTTCTCCAATTTAATTGGATAATATTCCGATCTCTGTAATAAGTTAATATATATTGAATATGTATAACACATTGTTGATAAACTATGACTAGACAACATCGAGTAAAGGAGAAACTACAGTACACACTTCATTAACCAGACATTCGAAAAAATATAAAATATCCTCAGAATATTTGATTCGATATACCTAAAAGTGTTTTTTACATAAATGTGAGGAAAGTTTGAAAACGTAAAAACAATTACACAAAGTACAAACAAGAACTAAGTATTATACTTATATTAAAACATATTCATATTATAAATAAACATTAACGAGCGTACCTCACTGAGTAAGCATGTTGAAACGTATTGTGAATTAATATCCTCATCGTCTGAAGGCGGCTCGCATTTAACATTGAATCTGTCTGTTCCCGGCATTTCCTAAAATTAACTTCAACTGTAATTCTGTATTTCCAAATGATATATTAAGGATCCTCAAACGTATCTTCCAAAGTTTACAAACTTTATACACACTTAGTTTCCGATAAGTTGTGAGAATGCGCTGGCCGGTCGGTGTAACAAAGCAATGTTCCATTTTTGTGTGTAAATGTCGCGGACATCGAACAGTCGGCATATTATAAGTAGGTTTACATAGGCAATTAGACAAAAGGAAGCGAGCTTTATTGAATTTTTTCTCGATTGGTGCACAAACGAACAGAGAGAATCCGTTGTCCTCTCTCGCTCCCTCCTCGGTAACGCGAACCCTCTAGTAGGATTTTTTTTATTTTCCTTATTTAGAATAGCACAGTCCAAATGACCCGACTCTCAGAATTTTAACTTACAGTTATACCTATGAAATCACGAAATTCGAGTTGGCGAGAATTCAAAACTTTATATTCGTTGGGAATCGACAACCTTATAACTACGAAAGGACTCTAGGATGGGAGTATTAACGTAGACTTTCGAGTACGTTCAGCCGTCGGAGTAGGAAAGGAGTAGTGAAAGCAAAGTTGCGCGAATAACCCTCTCGCAGTTCACCTCACATCGCTCTATTCGACGCACCGCTCCAGCACACGGACACACGACACGTCTGCGCGTACAATTACCGCCAGATATGAAAACATTCACTTCCAGCTTCTCCGCGAAGGAAGGTGCGATACAGAGGTGGCGAGGGAGCTCGCTGTACTCACCTGGGAGCAGTCGGTCAGCGCGGGCCGCCGTCAGCGACCGCTGCGATCACATGCACCTCCACAGAAACGATGACCGCGCTGCACCGTGACCTTCGGGAGACGATGGGATCTCGCAAATGAAAGTGAATTGGGCACACACCCGGCCGAGTCTGCGTCGCTGCGTGGCGCATGTTTAGGAGGTGCAGGGCGGCGCGTGCTGATTTTTTTCCGCGCCAAAGAAATAAAAACAAACGCCTTTTTGCCGCGAACCGGCTGAGCGGGCCGGCGCACTCCTCGCTCGCATACTTATTGTGTCTGGAGTATAATTGAATCGAAAATAATTTAGTTCTTAGAGCGAAATTCTAGAATGGAGACGATTTATTTCACAATAAAAAAGTTAATTCAAAATAAAAAGGTAAAGTATAGTATCATCGTGAGAATGGAGGGTAGATGCACTATATCCTATGTAGGTATGCAGAAGGAGGCGGGCGGGGTGTACCCTGCGACCCGAGGCCGGGGCTGGGGCCGGAGCCGGGGCCCCGCACGGCGCCTTCTCTCCGCTCCGATTGATTTTTATTACAAGAATTTCACTTGTATTTTTTTGTTTCTCACACAGCGATGCTCGGAGCGCACACAGCCAAGAACTGTATAATTCATTTGTACGGGCTTCCTAATGCTATTGATTTTTATAACGAAGTCGCAGCCTTTGAAACATTTGCCAAATAGTTCTTTATGAGTAAAGATGCCGAAAGAGAAAGTTTTACTCATTAATATTAGAATATTTTAAACGATTATTATATTGCGAAGATATTTTCTTTTGCCAATTTTTAGAACGAAAAATACTTAAACTTAGAAGAACTGAGACAATTATCAATAAAACCGAGAAATGCAAGGTGCACCAAAGATTTAATATACATACTTCAAAGTAACTTTATATAATAATAAAGAAGTCTTAAAAGTAGTTGTAACGGACTTGTCATATGATACACAGACTACATTTAAAAAGAATTTGTATGTTATCCGATAAAAATAGATAAATGAAAAACAAACCAATTACACTACAACCGAGAACGTGTATAGGCGATGTTATATAAAAGTTTTCAAAATAACGCACACACGCAATTATTAACAATCGTTCAATCCATTAAATTTAAAATTTTCCATAGCACAACAATTATTAGGTACATATTTAATTTTTACAGTGAATTATTTTTTTAATAAAATGACTGTTTCGAAAACTCATATCGATTTATTATAATACTTTATAAATAACACAATTTCGGTTTTAAATTGAAACACAAAGAAAGTAATTAAAAAGTTGTTTATTCTGTATGTGTAGCCGTAGAAAAAAGTTGGGAATAACTTCATTCTTTAGCTGCCTCTAAAAACGTAATATTTTCCCACGTATATAATACTGTCATTTACAAAACCATACACCACTCATTTAAAAAACAATAATAAATGGAATTTAGTTTATTTTTGAAATATGTGACTATAAAGTATTAGTTAATTAACGTTGAATTACATTGTATAGACTCACAACAAATAAAACAATTTACATGCAAATAAGCGACTTAATAGAAATGAAATACTGAATTCCTAAATAAATTAAATTCATGTCGCACGTATAACCACATCAATATAATACAATTCAAAGAATGAGTATAGACACAAAAAAAAACATTTAACCTAAGGCACACATTTTGAAAATAACGTAAATTATCTAACTAAAATTCCAGAAAAAACTTAAAACGAAATAATAGATATCAGTAAAGGTAAAATAAAAAATAGTCGTTTATGACCATAAATTATTTTACTCACTTGTAATACCATAACCAACCATGATTAATTATGCAGACTCAGTACAAATTTAACATCTCAAAAGTGTCGACCAAAAAACTAGACAACTAAACAATAAACAGCAAACTTGTATCTTGAGCAATTTAAGACATCAAATAATTCACATGTCACTTGACAGATGGCGCTACAGTTAAAAGATGCTTCTGTTAATTTAGATACAACACTGTTTTAAATATAAAATGTGGTTACTTAACCAAAAAAAAATAATTTAACAGTTTAAAAAGGTTTCTAAAAAAATATTTTACACCACATCAAAACTAAATTGATGACATAAATCACGAGACAAAGTTTTTTATAAATTAGGTCAAGGTTAAATATAATTACTATAAGGTTTAAGTAAGTACTACATCAGTTTTGACAATAATACATATATATTTATTTACATTTTTTCACAGTGTAGTTAAAATCATATATAAATAAAGGATAAATTACTTATTTTGAATAGATTTAGTATATTAACAAGCTTTCTTTTTTATTCATAGTGGCAACATTACTAGAGCTTATTTTGGGTCACTCGGTTGCCCGTTTCCAACTTGTACTTCGTTTGGTTTTAGTAGAGGTGCCTTTCGCTTTGCTAAACTTGCAACATAGCATAGTTTAGTATTTTCTTTCTAAGAAAGCTGGCGGGTGTGCAAAACAAATACGTCTATATTAAGTGTTATAGTAATTAAAAAACGAAGTATTAGTTTATTATAAGATAGTGAATGTTATAGTTGAGGTAAGTGTTTTTTGTGATGTTTGGTTAAACATACTGAATCCGACAAGTGCTTACCTTCCTGTTACGACTTTTCATCTTAAAAATTTCCACTTGTGAACTTTCGAACTAAAGTTTGAAAAAGTTTTTAACAAGTAACAAAGTTAGTTGTTGTTTTATTGAGGCTTTGTTATCATTATTTTGAGTTTGTATTACGTGGAATAGAAACTTTGTTCAGGAAATAGTAAAACTTAGAATTTTCGTCGCCATTTTATTTTTTGTCGCGCTGGAAAAGCGGCCATTTTCTTTGTGCCGCGTCGCTTACGACTGCCCGTATGTGGTCCAGAAAGTTAATTTAGTTAAGTTGAGGCGTGATCTCATTCTATGAAATAAAACGGTGAGACAATTCGGGCTGTGTATTGATAAATTAATAATTTTAAACATTTAAGAGGCCACAAAAATTTTCATGACGACCTGATTATTGCGAGGTGTTTAGACGTAGATACATAAATAGTGTTAATTAAGTGTTCGCTATCGTAGGACTAGGGGCGCGGCGCGTGGCACGAAATCACCATGGATGATGACCAGCAGTTCTGTCTGCGGTGGAATAACCACCAATCGACGCTGGTTTCAGTGTTTGATACTTTGTTAGTGAAAGAAATTCACGTGGACTGCACATTAGCTGCCGAAGGGAGAACACTAAAGGCACACAAAGTGGTTTTGTCTGCGTGCAGTCCATATTTCGAGGTTGGTATCATGTTAATTCTTTATCTAGGTCAATTGGTTTCGTATATAACTTAGTTACAAAGCAGCATAGTCTTGCTCTAATAAACATTCAGTTGTTTCATTCTAGCTTTCAAATGCTAGCAATTAGTTTATATTAATGTATAGATGAGTTGGCAATTGAAAGTTGTTACAACTACTTTTATAGATACTAGTTTTTAACTAGGACCATTAAATTTTGGACAAACTGTCAAAATCATTTGTTTAATTAGAAAATAATACATTAATTAATTGGTATTTTGTAATGTGATAATTATTGAGATACTCAGAAATACCATTATGACTTGTCATTTGATGTTACCTAAAAAAATAATTATTGCTACAACAATATGTTTATTTTCAGAGTGTATTATCCGAACAGTTTGACAAACATCCAATAATCATTTTAAAAGATGTCAAATTTGCTGAACTGAGAGCAATGATGGATTATATGTACCGCGGAGAGGTGAACATCTCTCAAGACCAACTGGCTGCCCTGCTGAAGGCAGCAGAGTCACTTCAAATCAAGGGTCTCTCAGATAACAAGCCATCCAGGCCACCGTCGCGCCCTCCCCCAGCACCCGCACACCCGCCTCGCGCTCCGTCTCCACCTCCACAAGTAAGTTTATTTATATATAATGAATATATCACTCATCAAAGGTATCGAGAGCTTCATTTATTTTACATAAATTATGAATCTTTGTCTACTGCCAACATCTTCCAAGTTAAAGGAAAAGTTTCCAGAACAATATTATACATAATTCAATTATGGAACTGCATTCTTAAAACAGCGCACTGCTAAAACTATTTAAAATTGTGTAAAATTACATTACATTTTAACACAGGACTAGAATCAAAGTGGGACTATTAATCAAAAATAAATGACATTTTTTTATTAGATATAGATATAAGAAAAAGTTTAGATTTATTGTAGATAAATAACTTTGCCATAAATCTCCTATTTTTAATTTTTTCTTCAACTTAATAATTTGCTATGTTGATATTATATATATTCTAGAAAGAACAGTGTCTTATCATTATTTAGGTAAAATAAGGTTAATGTTGTTAGAAAAAAAATCGTTTTAATCTAAAGATGTCACTTCAGAATAGTATGTATAGTGAGGAACGGAATGCAACCTGAAATAAACCAAATTTTTAATTTAAACCAACTTGTAACAAGTTTTAGATACATTATAAGTATGGTTCCTCCTTATTATGAGATATTAATATATTAATTTTAATTAATCTTAATTTTCTTCTTGAATTGTTTTGTATTCAAGAGTATATGATATTAAGTATGAAATACCAGTTGAGTGACTCGTATGACAGAAAAGTTCAGTTTGAACATTGACTCTCAATGCTACAATTTTTTTTAATTTATAAACTTAGACTATGTTAGAATGACCAAAAACATTTACTAGATGTACAATCATAGTCAAATGACCATGTTTCCATAATTCAGACGAGAGATGGCAGCTCGGACAGTCGCTCGGGGTCTCTGAGTCCATCGAGACGGCGTAAGAAAGCGCGGCGCACGTCCAGCCCCGTGCCACCCGCGGCGCCCGCGCCCGCCGCCAGCCCCGAGCCGCCCTGCAAGGAGGAGCTGGCCCGCGACGTGGAAGACCTCACGCTGGACGACGCTCACACCCCGCCCGCGGACCACAACGATGTCGTGCGCAGTCAGTAACACTTAATACATGCACATCGTACTCGTCTAGATCGATTCACTAACTCGCTTTACCGTAATGTTATAATACATTTCAAATTGCAAATGAATAAACTCTCACAAACAATCGTCCCTTTGGAACTTTGAGTTGCAGTGTTTAATACAGAAATATATGGAATTGCACGGATCCTGAGCACACTAGACTATATAGTAAACTTTTTAGGAGATGCTGTAAAATTTATATTGTTATGTATTATAGTGAATGAAAGCGAGTGATATTATTATGACCTCCTCTGTTACAGATTTTCAATGGCATATGGAAAGATCTCAAGATGAAATTATGAATTCAAATGACAGCGTTCGAGAGAATCAAGGTAAGCTGAAACATAGTGCAGCAGCTGTCACGGGCAGAGCTGCCCGGCGGTGGCCGTGACAGCTGTGTTATGATAATGAACATCTTGTATTGCAGTGTATGTATCGTTTATTGTCACTATATAATATTAGTCTATTACAATACAAGATGTGTGGGATTTGAGATGGTCATCTCTGGAACAATGAACTTTTGTCGCCGGTCCGTCCGACTGCCGACGGGTCCTTGCCGAGAAAGTTGATTGCTCCAGACGTACAAGGAACGGATGAAATGCGCAATGTCTTCCCATAATTTGTAAACAGACAGACAGTCATTGCTTAAAATAATATATATCTAGTTATATATTTAGAAATGATATACCACAACAGCGGATACGAGAGTGCTAGTGTTTTCACATGTGAAACTTTCAACCCTTAATAGATTCTATCTAATATTAATATTATAAACTACTAATATTATTGCAATCTTATATCCTCCTATATATAATGAATACATTTTAGGACATTTCAGAGCCACAGGTAAAGGTATCGGTAGAAAGGTATGGTTTTTATGATGTAGCCCTCGAGGCGAGGTAACCTTAGTTGTCGAGGTAAGTGCGGTTCACTGTATTACACCCCGTAGTCGGTCGAGTGCTGTGTGTGTGTGCGTGTGCGTGTGTGTGTGGGCGCGTCTCCGTCGCGGCGGGAGGTGAGTATGTTCATATTATTTGTATGTAATCCGTAGTGTAGTTGACTGACCGTACTTGAGTGTCGCACGTCGCCATCTAATACAATGCTATCGAACGCCAGTGCCTATAACCTGACCCTTGTCATTGTTTATTGTCCGTTGCGAGCCGCGCGTGTTTCCTCGGTCGCGTTCGACCGTTCCGTGCCGTTCCTTGCCGTTCAGTGTGTGTGGAGTGTGGAGACGGAGCGCCGGAGCCCGCGCCGCGCCGCCGTGTGGAGCGCCCTCTCGCGTGCCCTCAGGTAAACGAACGTTCTTATATCATGATCCTAGTGGTTTTTGGTTGTGTGGCTTATTTATTTATTATTTATTTCTCTTTATTTTGCATTCACATGTGATTTCACTGCAGATGTCTTTTTCGAGCGATTCATGTTTTAAGTACATTGTATATTGACGTGCATGTTCACTGTACCGACCGTGTTCTGTCGACGGACGGCTCGCGACGACTCCGTGGCGAGTGGATGCGCATTTCATTTCTCTCATAATGTTATTGACGACACTCGGACTATGTTAATGTATAAGGCGTGTACCCGCGGCGCCGAAGTCAGGGTGATCCATTAGTCATTTCCTCTCATTCCGTTTTCCCCGCATCCGACTAATTCCTCAATCACGGCGAGTCACTAACGCTTACCGATCTGTACTGCATAGGCTGTGTGACGTATTATGTGTATATATTTGACCTCTCTCTGTGATGTAACTCTGCAACTAATATCTATGCTTTGTATACCTCATTCTCGCTTTTCATTGTTTTCGCCTTCCAGAACCATCCACCATTCTAACAAGTAACTCGAGTTACAATAAAACCCCTTTTCCATTAACCCGTGGATATCTAAAACATGGTAGCGTAGAAGATCACGAGAGACTACCGGCCGAGAGGGGGGAGGCGAGGGTTAAGAGAGCTTATAGAAGGAGATTGCCCGGCAATAGGAAGTATAAGAAGTCTAGGGAAGACGGCCCGGCCGGAGGGAGGAAGGAGCACGCGGGTAACGAGAGACGGTACCTCTGTTCCATATGCAAGAAGAAACAGTACAAGTACAGGAGGAACAAGCTGCGCCACGAGAAATACGAGTGCGTCACGGGACCGCAGTTCGCCTGCCAAGTATGCGGGAAAAGATATTCACAGAAAAAAACATTGACCATGCATATAGCTCAGAAACATGACGCGCTTACAGACTCGCCACTTAAACATGACACCGCCGAGCATTTATAGATGATTTTCTGTTTTTATATATTTTTTTCGCTGTTTATATATATATATATTTTTTGTTAAAACATGAATTGTTACGAAAAGACTTTCTAACGTAAATTATCATGTTATATATATTTTTGTTATCGATCTTCGAAAGTGCCATTTATTTTTCAAGTTGATTATTTTGTAGGACCTATAGTTATTTTGTTGATTGTTTTGAATCGTTTAGAAGTATACATTTTTTTTTTCGTTTTCAATTATTTGCGTTTAAGAGCGTTTTTTTTTTTGTTGAATTTGTAGTTTCTTAAATATATCGTTTTCTTATACGTTTTGTGTTTTTTTAAGCTTGACATTAATTTCATTCATTCGCTATAACAAAACCAGAAGACCGACCGAAAATCGGACTGTACGCTTTTCCTCATTTCAGGTCGAAGGACGACCCCCAGGCATAGTATTATGACGCGGAGTAAAAAAGTGAGCGAGGAGACGTCGTTCGCCACGACGCTCGCCATCCTCAAGAACGTGAGCGCCGCGGACGTGGCGGGCGACGACGTCAAGGAGAACGACCGCCGACCGCTTGGCGCCCAAACCTTGCCTGCCACAGACCCCGCGCCCAAAGCGGAGCCAGAGCCCGAGCCCGAGCCCAAGACTGAGCCGGAGGCGCGCTACCACGTGTTCCCTCGCGGACCGCAGCAGCTGCCGTGCGCTCAGTACAAGACCGACAAGGGCTACCGCTGTCCCAACTGCCAGCGCTGCTACAA
The DNA here is from genome assembly GCF_018135715.1 of Danaus plexippus. NCBI lineage: Eukaryota > Metazoa > Arthropoda > Insecta > Lepidoptera > Nymphalidae > Danaus > Danaus plexippus. Next base: position 296,572 of record NC_083545.1, read on the forward strand.
CGCCCGCAAGAACCTCGTGCGGCACGTGACGCTGGAGTGCGGGCGGGAGCCGCAGTACAAGTGTCCGCACTGCTCCTACAGCAAGCATCGACGCAACGAGCTCAAGAAGCACATAGAGAAGAAGCACCCCGAGCTGGCGCCGGCCGCGACGCCCGCCGCCCTGCGCGCCTGACGCCCGCCCCGCGCGCCCTCCGCCTCCGCATCCGTCTGCCAGTGCCTTATACTTGTCCGAGCGATCGGACTTGACGTTGGATATATTTTTAGATATTAAACGATGTAATCGCGTCACCGGCCTTTGATTTGTTCCCTCACCGCGCCCCGTTTCCGTCCTTGTGGGAAGACGACTCGGAGACCGACGAGCTCGGTCCGTGCATGTCCGCATGAATTAGAAGCTTCGCCTCTTATGATTCCTAACAGAGATTATTTTTTATATCGTCATTATTACCATAACGCATTTCTTTGGTTCCTTAATTTTATTCAGCTCCGGTAGCATTAACAAGAGCGTGCGTAGATCCGCTTCACTTATTATTTGCAATACGGTAATGTGTCGCATTCCAGAGGTCCACAAGGATAGCCTCCCGTCCCTGCTGTCCCTGCTGTCCGCCCAGCGCGCGCAGGGCTCGCTGGCTCTGCCCGCGCTGCCCGCCCTCCCCGCCCTGTTGCATCACGCGCACGCGCACGGACTGTTCAACAAGGAGGAGCCGGAGTCGGAGGGCGAGGCGGACGACACCGACGACATCGTGCTGCCCGACGAGGCGGACGCGGCGTTCGCGGGGCCCGGGCCCGAGCACGACCAGAAGCCGCGCCGCGACGACGACGACGCCAGTCGCCAGTTCGAGTGTCGGCACTGCGGCAAGAGATACCGTTGGAAGTCCACGCTGCGGAGGCACGAAAACGTGGAGTGCGGCGGCAAGGCGCCCGCCCACCAGTGTCCCTACTGCGCCTACCGCGCCAAGCAGCGCGGCAACCTGGGCGTGCACATCCGCAAGCACCACAACACCGAGTGGTACATCTACGCCACCAGCAAGGTGCGCCGCAACAAGAAGACCTCCGTCTGACGGCACGGCCCGCACTCCGACCCTCCCCACTAGACCAAAGTAGACAGCCGAGGCCCGACGAGTCGGCGCCGCGATTATATTAATATTTATTTTGTTATGCGAGTTTTTGATATACACAGGAGACTATAGACGTAATGTGCACATTCCCCGACGGCATTAGCGTCGCTTTGTTGTTTTCGTTACTTTGTTTAGAGTTTATCGTCGTAGTTGAGACTGACCCTAAGTATTCCGTTCGATAGAACACTCTCCGCGGTATTCGACGCCGAACGCCGTGGAGTCCTCTTCCAAATAAATTTACACACGAGAGGTTATCGTCCCTCCGGAAGGGGGGATTTTATTTTTATGAGAAAATATTATATTATATAGTATAATGATGTAAAGGAAGTTAACTCGAATTTCGTCTAGTTTGTAGTACCCTAACATTCCTCACACGGAATAATTCCAATAGAACTTGTGCAATGATATTATAACTGTTGATATTTGTTTTGAATCGCTTCAAGTCTCAGTAGTGTTATTTTCTATTGACGGGTGAGCTCTTCTCGTCCTCTCGGGCTCTGTTTCCTTCTCCCTCGTCGTCCCGGCAGTGTCGTCGCCTCTCCAGGGACCACTCTCCTGTCTTCCCGTTAATAGACGATCCAAAGTTTTATTTGATAGTTGTATTATTATTATTTGTTAGATATAAATTTATAGTCGGAACGGTGAAGTTCTCGGCCCGCGGTCGCCTCGGATAGCGAAGAGTTATAAACGCATTTGTACTCGAGGCGATCTAGTTTTAGGTAAGCAAAAAGCTCATCGATTATGTGCCTACGATGTTACCTGTAGATAATACGAAATATTTATATTTATTATAATGTATGGTTTACCTTCGGGTCACTGGGAAAAAATGTGTTCAAAATTATAAAAAAAAAAATTGTTTTTGATGTTAAATGATATTTTTATTCGCAATACATATTCAAATTTCGTTTAGCATATTGACTGTTGATATTTTTTGTTGTTAATTTAGGATAACAAAGCTATTTGACCAAAGTCAGTATTAGTTTAAAGTTGGTTTAACTTAAAATGATGTTATTGTTATTGAGTCGAGTCATCGCTAAGCATTGAATAACTGTTCCGAATGCAATGTTCCATCATATCATGTTAGAGGAGAGGTATTAGGTACTAATGTATGAATTAGATAAACGTTTTTGGATGTTTCTAAGTTCATTGTTTGTTAATGTTATTGGAATTAGTTAATTAATTAGCGTGATTTTTATATGAATATATTGGGGTTTACTTGGTAGAAAAGTTTAATAAAATATAAATATCGTATACTTTGTTAATTTTTTTTCTTTTCGTCTGTATATTATCCCTCACATTGTTTTTTTATTTCTTCCTCCCTTAGGTGTTAGGTAAGTCCTTTCGTTTTATTTTCCGTCGTACATGTAACCAAGCATGCCTGCACGTTTCACCGCTCACTTGGACTTGCGCAGCTACAATTGTTTTCTTTCCTCTTTCGTTCATACTAATATAATTAATAATTTCAGGTAGACAAGAAAGCCCCCGGGCGGGAGACTACATTATCATTAACAAAGTTTTTAAAGTAGCGCGAAAAGTGACTAAAACTTTAGGCCATATGCCTCCTCGGTACACGAGTCCCTCCCCGAGGGGAACCTAACAGGGAGTGTATTGCAGGAAACTATTGCGATGACCGAAATAAACGTTATATTTGTTTTTTGTTCTTTTTTTTACTTTCCTTCGCAAAGCTTTGATCACAGCACTCGGTGGACACTCACAGTAGCATACCTTCAGTGTTCGTTCACGTATATCACGTTATCTATGTATGTTATATAACATTCTATATATTTATGTATGTATGTATTATATATGTAGGTATCGTAACACGTATCCGTAACTGTGCTTGTATCCGTGAGGAGCGTGCTCAGCGGCGACAGTGACGGTCCGGGTGTTGCAGGTGCGGCGGGCGAGGAGGCGCTGGTGCGGCTGGGCGGCTTGTCGTGGGAGCAGTGGTCGGCGCGCCTGGCGCTGCCGTTGGCCGGAGGCGGGACCGGCGCGCGTGCAGCGCCGCCGCCCGCCCTCGGCGAGCCCAGCTTCACCTGCCCGGATTGCGGCCGCGTCTACAAGCTCAAGTCCTCGCTGCGCAACCACCAGAAGTGGGAGTGCGGCAAGGAGCCCCAGTTCCAATGCCCGTACTGCGTATACCGCGCCAAGCAGAAGATGCATATCGCTCGCCACATGGAGCGCATGCACCGCGAGGTGCACCTCAAGCCGGAGCAGTACATCAAGCAGGACAACGTGGACGCCTGCACGTAGTGTCCGCCACCCCCGCCGGTCTCGTACGATCTCTCAGCCTTGTGATAGTGACGCCGGGGGGTCGCCGTGTCGCGGCCCCGGCCGTCGCCTGCTCCGCCTCGCTTTAGATGCCCTATGAATTTAATATCGCCACTTTGTCATGGTATTGCCCGCCGCCCGCGGTGGCGAGTGTGCGGCGACTCTTGCATTTATTCAGTATATGAGAGTGATCTTGGTGTAGTTACGCTTCTTATACTTCTTACGTAGGACGTTTTGAATCGAATCATCATTCCCGGTTTCGGACGAGGTCGGTCGTTTAGCTTCGCTAGATTGTTCTTTAAGAAAGTTTAACTCTTGTTACCAGTTACAGTTACTATTGACTAAATTTTAACGTTGATTAATAAATGTTAGACGGCTTGTCATTCGAGTTTATTGAGTTCGGTTAACTAATAGTTTTGACGAGATTGACGTTAACGTATGTCATACATACAGTAGTGAGAAGTGATCGCGTTCATTGTTCTATTATTATTATAGTTCGGTAGTCGTTAATTGAGAGGAAGCTATTTGTCGCTTAGTTTTCGAGTTGTAGGTATTTGCCATAATGCATGTTCCATTATTTTGTAATACTCATATAAGTTAATTTTTTCTATTTTCAATTATTTTTAGATCTCTTTACGTGTAATGCATTTATTTTTATATTAATTCCGATCTTAGTGGTCTGTCGTAGGAAGAGATCAGATTATGTTTAAGTGGTAGTGACATGTGCGTTCCTGGAGACGATGGGACCAATAGTTTTTTAGATTATTAGGACTGACCAGTGGAATCGAGTGCCTTATTAAGTACGAAACGATTGTTGAAATGTTCACTACTCCCATGTAATGTACTGCCGTCGAGGGGTTACAAGCCTAGGCACGTACTATCCTTTAGAATCATGTCACTTTTGGACGGGATGTGTATCTTCCACGTAGATTGTAAGTATTTTCTATACATTACCATTTAGAAATTATAAGTTAGCGACGATATCACGGTTAGCAAAATGATTCGCGTCTCTGTCGTACCTCGTTTCCATACCCCGGTTAGGGCTCGTGATCGACGCACGAGTGATTTTGCTTTCGTCATACCCGGTTAGATTAGCTGCAGCAGTTACCATCATACGATCAATACGTAGCGAGCGTTTAGTACAAGTACGATACAAGTCATTTCACTATAACACTAAGTGCCTTCACAAATTTAGTCATTAGAATTTTAAATATTTTACAAAATCTTTTTCCAATATATGACGGCGAGTCGTCGTTTGGAACGTCGAGGTTGTGATCTGACAATACTGAAACGGAAAAGTCATACAGATGAAATCAATAGTTTAATACTAAGTACAACGAACCTGTGATAAGCATTTCTCAAAATATAAAACTACTCAACGACACAAACGAGACGGGGATATGTCACAGTACACACCAGCATGACATGACTCCATCCGAGTGGTCCGAGTGTCGGATCCAGTCGCTGTGAACTAACTCTACTGTAGCATGTAACGTGACGATAGCGAGTTACAGTGATTATACGCATTTGATTGTATTTTATAAACTTTTTGTATTTTAAATAAAGTTGCTATTCTTGATATTTACTCGTTTTTATTTTGGACTCGTCGCCTGCCCTCGCTTCGAGGCGAACACCGAGACGCTTCACTTCTGTCAATAACAATGTATAATTATTAACAACACTGCATGTTTAATCTAAGTCTTCTCCGGCGTCCACTCGAAGCGGATGCCTTGTTATTTCCTCTTCGGGTGGACGGCGACGGTTGTATCTAGAAACGGTTTGCATGACACTAGACATAAGGGTGAAGATTCATAGTAGCGTTGTAGAGGAACAAGTAAATGGGAGACATGGTGCATTATCCTATGCTTGAGTCGAGGGCGACACTTTCTCGAGGTGGCTTTGCTTACGTATACAGTGGTGGTAGCTTGTTATGATTTGCACGTATTTATTTTTATTTGCGTTTCAATTTCAGTTGCACAGTTGTACACGCCTTATATTTTGGGTTACGGGACGCCGGGCCTCAGCGGGGGTAAGGCCGGTTGGACTCTGTACGAGTGTGTCGACTGCGGCAACAAATACAAGCACAAAGGCTCGCTACAGCGACACATTAAGTACGAGTGTAGGAAGCAACCGAGTTTCAAGTGTCCGTACTGTGTGTACCGCGCGTACCAGAAACACAACTTACTCCTCCACGAGCGTCATCTCCATAAAGACTTGCCAGAAAAAGTGGACTTCGTGTCCGAATGACCCCAGCTCGAGGTGCCAAATGTCAGTAACAATTTGATACAAATACTAACAGGCTACGCCTGGGACTTTACCGGGGCTTCTTGGGGATATCGATCATACTAACAAATTTATGTGGTAATATGTATATATATATGCACTGCTTGGTTAAATTTATTTAGTTCGAGCAATAGTAAAGTTAGAGGTTTCCAATGTTCCATGCTATTGTTTTGTCCCCGTGATATTAATTGCGTGTAATTCCGTTACAGCTGAAGACTAAACTATGCATTGCAGACAGATGTGTCATCGATACTTTGGACAGAATAACAACCCGCAAGTCACTCGACGTCGAGCAGTAATGTCTATTTTTTTCAGTTTTCGATGCGATGACGCAACTTCTAACAGTTTATGAATTTTTGTTACCTAATAATAAAAATATAACTCTATGATGAGGTACGTAACGGCAATTTAGATGTCTATTTAAACAAACTAGGAAAAGTAAGCGAGAAGTTACCAGAGAGAGGGCAGCAATAATATACGCATAATATTATAGTGAATTATAGTTACCACCGAGGAAAGCTACGGAAACGACGACTCGAACGGTAGCTATGTTGATTGTTCGACTCATATGTAGATTATATTCATAAGTAAGACATGTTTTCAATAATATACTTATAGATTGTTATTATTTTTTCTTGTTCTTGTTATTAATATTTATTTCGTGTGTTCCTTGTTGCCAAAGAAGTTTAGATAAATCAAAACAAACGATTGTATTATAGTTTCAGTATTTATGTTAAAATGTATATGATATTTTGCATTTGTTACTATTTATAAGTTATCTCGAGAGTTCAAATGAATCGCGCAATATTTATAACCAAAGAATCTTCCAGTCGGTTCTAGCCTAAATAAGTGCCTTGACGAAAAATGTATGTAATATTATGATAGGGGTCTAAGTTATTTTATGTAGGTAAGATGTTTCACGAATATCTTTGTCTTGTTATTTTGTCGTCTTGACTCTTTAGAGTGACATACTCTAGTGTTATTTATCTCATTAACCGATGAGGTATAAAATGTTTTTTCTTCAGGAGGTTGTTTTGCACTACACGTGCTACCGTATATCAAACAGTTTTAAGATGTACCAGGCAGCTCCTATAGTCGAAATAGTTTCAAGGTAATATACTTCCTGCGACGAAGCTCTATACAAGCAAATTAATTAAAACATTTTTATTTCAAGTAGTGAAGGTGTTTGTTCTTTTGACGAACTGAGTATCATCGCACAAATATAAGATATAGAAACGTCGCCAAATTAAAATGTAAGAACAATTGTATGGACAACATTTCAATCTGAAATGTCTCTTGAGTCGTACAGTATTAGGTTTACAAGTGTTATTTGCTAACTTTTTATGGTTAATTTGTTTTCTTCTGTAAGTTATTAAAATAGTTTCTAAAACGTCTTGATTTAACACATTGATTTATGTACTTTTTATATTGTGAAAAACTTGAAAAAACATCGCTATAAGAATATTTTATTGTGTAATTAAATATTATTTTTAACACTTAAATATAAATATGTGTCAAATTCTGAAAACCAAGAATTTTTTTTTATCTATACATCATTTATTGGGTCATACATATATCAGTCGCGTTTGTTTTATTTCAAAATGTAAAGAGTGTTTGGTTTGTTTTCATTGATTTAAGCATGGAATAAATGTTCTTAATTTGGTACAAACTCGTTTGTCTTATAATGTCCACATCCCTACCTTTATTCCATTTTTTATCATCATGTTTATAAGATAGCAATAATAATAATAGTAAAAGATAGCAATAATAATTATAGTCTTATAAACTTGTTAGTGTTCTTTTCTGTTGTTACAGGTGATGTGGATTTCTTTAAGCGCATGATGCAAAATATTTTACCTAACGCGGCGATGAAAACGAAAAATTACTGGTCACAGTTTGATTCCAGCTACGAGTGTGAAAAATGCAAAAGGAAGTACAGACATAAAAGTACATATAGGAGGCATGTTACTTACGAATGTGGAAAGGAGCCCATGTTTCGTTGTCCATTCTTAGATTGTTCTTACAAAGCCTATCAAAAGACGCACACGGACGCTCATATCAAGACGAAACACAAAATAATGACTATAGACTACAAAGGATGATAAATAGTTCGAAGTTAAAAACTTTCAAATGTGATACTAATTTAAAATATAATTAAAGTTAAGGTAAAGATGGTAATTTTATTTTCAATTCGTAGTTTAGTTTTCATTATAATTAATACTCACTAATTAAACTAAAATGAAAGCAAATTCAAAGAATAATCAAAACTACAAAAATAATCAACTATACGATATTGAAAAATGGCGCGAAAATCTAACAAAACTAGCGCTCCTATAAACTACCACAGAATAATCGATTATTAACTTTTCGATTAGTATTGCAGTCATGATGGTTCTTAAATTTCTTTTAAATTGTAATATCTATAGTTATATATTTCTTTGGTTAGATTTAAAGTTAATATCTAAAATGAAACTAATTTTGATATCTACAAATGCGTATATTACAACATTCTTATTTCTGGTAATATTTCGATTTTTGACAGCGCACGTCATTCTTCGCTTTCTCTTGTCAGAAACGATATTTTCAACATCAAATTTCAAAAGGATAACTATTTGAGAATGTTATAGAATAAAGATTTAAATAATTATGAATAGATTAGCGTCTATGACTAGGTGTTATCTCACCACATATAGAAGTAGTGTTTATAGAACGCCATGCCATATACTAGTTCCAAAAAACACTTTACCGAATGTATTTACTATTCGAGGTGCCCATGAACAGAAGAAAATTAGGTCTACTCTGAATTATATGATAGCGCTTGGTGTTATGACTGTAGGTTTAAGTTACGCCGCAGTACCATTATATAGGATATTTTGTCAGGTATGTGTTCATAATCCTGATAGTAACAGTGTTATCTTCGCAACTATTTTAAATGAAGCGTAAAATTTTTAACTCAAATAATGATCTATTTGAAGATAAATGTTTAAAAATCTGTAAATAGGGTTTCGGTTAAAAATTTGGATGGTTTAATTTACAGTTTTGATTTATTAGTTAATATTTTCAAGACAAACAAGTTCTGGACATCTGTAATTATAGCATAACACCCAAATTTATAATTATCAACTTTCTATATGCCAGTAATAAAAGTATCATCAATAGTTTGCCCATTTATGTGGAATATTAATTTTTTCACAGGCCTACAGTTATGGTGGCACAACAGCTCAAGCAGAGGCCAATGAGACAATAAGTAAAATGAATGCTGTCAAGGAAAGGCCCATTAAGATAAGGTTTAATGCTGATGTGGCTTCTTCCATGCAGTGGAACTTTAAGCCTCAACAAGTTGACATAACGGTAAAAAAAATTGCTTATTTATCCTCATACATTTGCACAAAACCATGATCCAACTTATATAGTGAATATTATTATTGGAATCCCCAGGTAGTTCCAGGTGAGACGGCTTTAGCATTTTACACAGCTCGCAATCCCACAGACAAACCGGTGATTGGTATTAGCACATATAATGTGATCCCTTTCGATGCCGGACAGTATTTCAATAAAATACAGTGCTTCTGCTTTGAGGAACAACAGTTGAATCCTCATGAACAGGTCTCACTTTTTAATTCAGTTTATTAAATGTTATCAAGTACTCAATAGTAACTTCCACACTCAACACTTAAAAAAGGTTGTCATGATGATGAGTAGTTACGACTGACAGTGAAAAAACGTCACTGAAATTATGCTTTTCATTTGGAATAAAGACTTTATTATAAACTTGTATTGTTTTCAATAGCCTTCATATAAAGATAAAGTGACAGTTAGGACATTCACTTCTATGTTACAGCCATTTCAGTTTGGATGGTCTTAAATTTAATGTTAAGTTGCTTAACATCTCAATGAGCATAAAAGAATAATGTTGGCTAAACTTTTCTTTCAAAACTAAAAGTTCAAGGCTATTTAGTGCTGCATCAGGTATACAGAGAGTCATGTTGTCCTATTACTATTAGTGAACTGTGTATGGTAGTATTGCAATAAGTATAGGAGACATTGAAAAATAAGTAATTAATTGGATGTCTTTCAACAAATTATTGTATAAACATAATGTATGTGTACTGTGACAGGTGGACATGCCGGTGTTCTTCTACATTGATCCAGAGTTTATGGAAGATCCCAAGATGGAATTTGTCGATGAAATTGTGTTGTCTTACACATTCTTTGAAGCTAAAGAAGGCTTGAAATTACCAATGCCTGCATATGCCAAGTAGTGCATGGGGTGTACTTCAGCAAAAAATGATTTTTTAACTCATTACGACGCCTTCTTTATCTACTAAAGACTTTACAAGTGTGGGAAGGATGATGACACATTTTTGAAATAATAGTCAATATCTAGAATTATGTGCTGTACAGAAAGTAGTGTAATGTTAATTTGTTTTAAATAAAATATTTTGTTCAAAAATGGTATTTTCTTCATGAGTAGTATCTGATCATATACTGTGATGTTTCTGGTTACCTCTTGAAGGGACAAAACAGAAATGAAAGATTGTATGTTAGAGCTCGTTTATATTCCTACTTTTATAAGAGGTTATTAAAAGATCGTCGCGAAGCTCGTTCAAATTAATCAGGCCTTGATGGCAGCGGTAACGGGGTACCCTCGCCGGAGTCCCATACATTGATCGCGGTCTATGAACAGCGCCGTGCTTTTATTCCTGAGGTCAGCCTCGAGCCCTGCGCGGACTCCCAGCAGGGTCTGGTGCGTGCCCTCCGCCGTAGCGATTTTGGACCGCAACGTCTCCATCGTCTCCTGCAGGTCGCACACCTCCTTTACCAGCCTGGAACCGATTGGTAGTTATATTCGTGGTACAGCGTTAACTTCACGCTGACTCGTGGTCCAAGGGAACCTATATTCAATAAATAAACAATACTGATAATTAGGTATATTGTTAATGTGTGACCTGTGCTGTGCCTCGTCGCGACACTTCTCCAGATGAGGCCTGTTGGTCCGCGCCTGCAGCCTCGTGTGAGCGACCTTCATGGGCTGCAACTTGTCTTCGATGGCTTTGTTCAATAGCTCTAGCGTTTTCTCGACGTCGAACATCTCTTGCTGTATCTGGAAACATTCAACATGCTGGGTCGTATCGGTCCTGGCAGCGGGCCTCGTATAACAGTCTATCGTTACCTTATGCAGATGTAACTGTAATTTATTTTTAATCTCGATCGTCTCTGCGATGCGGCGAGTGAAGGCGCTGTTGGTGTTGCTCCATTGATCCCAAATCTCGGTTGCGGACACGTTTATCAAGTTCTCTGCATCTGTTCAACAGATTTGAACCGTGAAGTCTTTGATACAGCTCCTGTGTGTCTGTGCGGGTGTTAGTTCACACTCACCGGACAACATCTGCACGGCCTTGGCGCGCTCGGACTGTGAGCGTTGCAGCGTGGCAGCGCTCGCGGCCGACCAGCGCGCCGCGTCACACACGGTGGGATCGTAACGCTCGATACCCGCGTAGAACTGCAGCCCCTTAGAGAAGTTGTTGAGCTGGTGACACATCGAGTCTATTCCCAGCGCGTACTCTTTGTTCCGCATGTCCGTCTCCAGCTCGTGCTGGGTGGCGCGACAATTCTTTGACTGTTGACGGACCTGGAGCAACAGAACATTACTCAAGTTTGTTTCAACTCGACCCTCTCAAAGGAGATACCAGAGTATTAGATTAACCTTTTCGAGCATGTTACGGAACTTGTCTTGGCATTCACGTAGAATAGCGACTTCTTTTAGCAGGGATTGTTCCACGGTGTCGTGGACCTGTTCCAAACCTGGTAATGTAAGAGGTAAATAAACGGATACTCGCGTCTGACAAACGTTGTCATCGATATATAACCTTGTCGCTTCTCTCGATGATAGAGACACTCCTGGACGATGTGGAGCGGCCCCTCAATGCCGGCCACGGCTCGTTCTAGTTGTCTCCGCGTATCGTTCAACTTCTCACAGGTGGCCACCAGCCGCTCCATCTCTATGGACACCTTCAAACATACACGTTAGTATAACTCTCTGAATCGTGGACTCCGCTGTATATCTCACCTCGTTTCTCCAGAACGTCGTGTCCGTTATTCGTTCCCCGATCCGTCTGCCGGAGTCCCGCTGTCCCTGTGTACCGATTTCATCGGTCTCCCTGGGTGTGTTATGAATGCATATGCATCAATTAGTGATCATCGCCTAATATGTTTGAGTCGCATGAATCCAACAAACCTGAGCATGCGCATGATGTCGTTCCTGACGCGCTCAGAGTAGTTCCTTTTGGCGTCGGACTCGTTGTAATTCTTGATGCTGTTCTGGTTCCACTCGTAGTGTGTGTATCGCGTGTAGAGCGCGGCGCGAGCGGCGTGCTCGGGACTGCGCTCGAAACCAGTCACCAAGTTGGGGAATCGCAAGGGCTCCGTGGCCATACCCGCCGGCGTGTAGCAAGGATCCACCATCGTGTTCGTGATGGGCTGAGACGGCCTGGTTAACGGATATAATATTTATTATTATTATACCCTATTTTATTAAAATACATATCAAAATGATACTCCCTATTTATAACTTGTATTCTTATTAGTATGTAGTCAATGATTATGAGTATTACTATTATTATTTACAAATGTTAGTGCGTAAGGCTGTATATGTACTAGAAATTAATTGAAGACGGTCTAATGGTAGTATTTACATTGGTGTTACTTCAATTTCTTCGTAACCCATGATTGGTCTCCAAGGATGCTTCTTTGGCGAGTGGAAGCAATAGCCAACTTGAGGCGGAATGCTTGGAGCACCCGCGGTTTCTTTCACGGGGCTCCATTGTTGCAGTTGCTAAAAAATTACAAAAAAATGTTCAAAGCATTTTTTAAATACAACTTTTTAACTATTTACTTTAAAATATATATATTACCGTACACATGGATACTTCTTTGGCCATTATTATAATAAATTTAGACAATTTAATCCCAAAAATATCTAAGTATACTATATTTAAGCCTACATATAATGGTTAAAAAATATTTGAAAATCGATGTCAGTCATTATTATTACAAAAAAAAAAACATCTTTTTATATTATATAAAAATGAAAATAAATTATTATTATTTTTATAAAAAATTTAAATAGTATTACTATACAACATTATTTAAAATTAATTCAAAAAATAACCTAATTATTTTTTTTGTGGTTTTATTTGAAAAAAACCCTCAATGCCATTTGCTAGACGGCGACGACTGTCAACTTGTCACTTGCCAGTTGCCATTTGTCAATGTTATGGACGGAACGTATTTATGAAACTGATATCTCGTACTGTGTTTTGAGATTTGTTATTGTACATATGTCCTCAGAATTATTAACATTATATATTAATCTCTTTTAAAGTAGAACTGTTATGAGTTATTGAATACAATGAGTACAGTTCCAGAAAACGCACCAAATCGTATGTAATACTACTTGTTTAATGTTTTAAGTTAAGAATGAATTTTAACAAAATATTGGATACAGATTGCCCTGGTACTGGGAGTGAAGATGCAGGGAAAGCCTCAGCTTGTGCCGGCTGCCCTAACCAGAATATATGTGCTTCTGGTAAATAAAAGAAAGTATTTTTTAACAATAATTACTGTAACCATTGAGACTAATGATTGCTCTTTCTTCCAGGTGTGGCAACTGGTCCTGATCCAGCAATTGAATTGATAAAAAGTCGCCTATCGAATGTCAAACATAAAATTTTGGTTCTCTCCGGCAAAGGGGGTGTCGGAAAAAGTACTGTCACATCATTGCTAGGACACATGTTGGCAAAACAAAACCCTAATATGAATGTAAGTCATGTTATATTTTAAACCATTATTTAAAAGCTCGTAGAAAAAAATTAAATATTTAATATAAAGTAATGCCTAAAATATATTAATCGTATAGTTTAAAAAATGACACCCATCATTGGTTCTACTTTCCTCAGATATACAGAATCATAATTATTTAAACTGTAAATTAAGTGTCATGTATGAGGTAATAATGTTATCTTATTTATTGAAATTATTTAAAATTTTAAAGTATATTGAAAAACAAATTGTGTGTAAAAAAACTAAGTACTGGTTAAGTACAGTAATGTGCATATACCTTATCGTACTAGACACTTGTTCCAATAGTAATGTTGTTCTGTCTGTTGTAACATTATAAGGTTATTGCCCCGTTAATAGTTCATCTTCAATAACCCCATTCAGTTATTTTGCTTCTGTTAGTGAATTGGAATTGACCTCAATTGATAACATTACTGTGACATAATTTCTGATGTCAGAATAACAGACTTTTGATATTATATATAGATTACAGCATTCATTTAAGAATTTTATAAGAGGATAATATTTTTAAATTTTAAACTTATACTTCATTTACTCTGCAATCTCACTCACTTGAGATAAAAGTGTCACTCCAAAATCAAGAATGTTATGTAAAGTGCAAGAGATAAA